>NC_068412.1:28269204-28314204 GCF_023724105.1 Carassius gibelio | reverse complement strand
TTAATAACACTTTAATTTTAAAAACGAATTTGATACTGAAATTTTTATATTAATTTAAATAGTTTTTGGTATATTTTGTGTGTGTGTGTATAATATATATATATTATACTTTATACTTAAATATTATTTTTTTATATTGTATTACAATATTTTAATATTAACTAATAGTTAAGTTGGTGCGGGTTTTTTTTTTTAATGAACTGTTAATGGGAGTAATGTAACTCTATTGACTTCAGTATATCTTCCAGTTGTGTCTTCTCCTCTCTAACTGAAGTCTGTTTTCAGTTCGTCGAGGCGTGCCTCCGCAGGACGACGGCTGCATCATCGATCATCTCCTGGCCGACATTCGCAAGGGTTTCCATCTGAGAAAGACTCGTCCCAGGTGCGAATCAGAAAGTGTAATGCATGGAGATTCAGGAGCGTCCGGTAAGAATATCAGCCTCTGAAGCGGCTCCAGTGCAGAAGTCTGAAGCGTTCGTCTTCACGTTTCTCACGTGAAAAGCGCTGAAGCTCCGTTTATAATCCGATAAAAACAGACTCTAACTTTCATATCAGTCCAGAAAGAGATATTAATGAAACCGTTTCTGACTCCTTTAAACCTGATTCCTCATGCCCTGCTGCTCCACCAATCAGCTTTGCCGCATGCCCTCATGCCTGCTTCTGATTGGTCGTTCACAGCTGTCTGTCACATGTCAGCGTGAACTGTAAATACAAGCTGAAGCTTGTGGGTAGTTGACATTATTTATTTGATTTTTCAACATCAGTTTTTCCAGATTGTTTAAGGAAAAGTTGTTTATATCCTATAAATGGTTACTTTTAGGTTCTCCTCCTTTTTATTCAGCTTTATATAGAGCTGCAGGATTAATCACAATATGACTTAATGCTTCAAAATAAACATACGATAGTTTGAAAATTAAGAAATTCAGAAAAATTAAGCCGTAAATATTATTTTTTTCAGTACAGTGACTTGTAAATTGCAATAAACTGTACAATAAATTATTCTTATTTTATAATGAATACTTTTTTTTGTTTATTTTTATTTCTTATCATTGTTTAATATTTTGTTTAATAATGAGAAAAGGTTTATTATTATTAATATTATTATTATTATTTATAATGTGTTACATGTAATTATTATTGTTTACAAATATAACAATTACTTTTATATGACAAAATTAAAAATACGAAATAAAAATAATAATATATCCCATATAAAATATACATTATTTACTATTATTATTTATATTAAAGAACACTGATGTATTTGTTGTTTTTGTTATCAGAAAAATAAAAATCTACCCATCTACTATCACTATGTCAGAAGGTCCTGCAGTGTGACACATTTCTGGAAGTATTTCTATTCCATGTAGATGCTATGTAAAGTATTGTAACAGCATGTATAATAATGCTAGAAAACATTACCTATCACAAACTGACGTCAGCTACCCAAACACAAGCAGAAGTTGTCCACATCTTGTAAATCAGAAGAACACTGGCTTTGCTTCATGCTTCGTCTCCGTCCAGCACACGCTTCCTGAACAAACCAGTCTCTTCTCGTCCTCAAGCAGCAAGTGTCAGGTCTGTCGGAGAAGTGATGACAGTGACTCTGAAGAATACAGACGAGCCGCTTCATTCCTCATGTGATGATGTAGACGGAGTGACGTCACAAGCCCCGCCCACTCCTGCTGTAGGCCCCACCCCCTAAAACCTGAAAACAAAAAGCATTTCTTCCCAAGAAACAAAGAAGGCAGTAATGACAGTAATCTATTTAAATATCAAATAAAGGTGATTTTGTTTTTTCAGCATCGGAAGTATATACACACACACACAGATATATATATATATATATATATATATAATATTAAAAAAAAATAAAGTTTTCTTACCTAAATTCTCTATATATATATATATAATATTAAAAAAAAATAAAGTTTTCTTACCTAAATTCTCTTCACATTCATGTAATATTTTTCAACCAATACAAAATTTATTTGAATTATTTTTTATATAAACCCCATCCAACCAAATCCTCTAAACTGTCACGTAGTAACACTTGGAAATATATAAAGATTTAATTTATGTATTATACATCGATACATGTTGTTGTCATTATTATTATTATTTTATTATTATGCATATAAGAGAGATTCTTGAATCATTTCTTTACATGATTTGACTTGTATAAATGAGATTTATGTCTAATAACTGATTCCATTTCTAATAAATCTGCTTGTCTGTATTTTTTTTATCAGAAACTTAATTATGATGAATCATTATCCTCTTAATTAACATGTTTTTATGTTTCTGAAAGAAGTCTCTCCTGCTCACCGGTGCTGCGTGCATTTCATAAAAAATACAGCAAAAATAAAGAAATATTACAATCTAAAACCGCTGTTTTCTGTGTGAATCTGTGTTAAAGTGTAATGTATTTCTGTGATGCTCCGCTGTATTTTCAGCATCATTCCTCCAGTCTTTAGTGTCACATGATCTTCAGAAATCATGAAAATATGATGATTTACTGATTATTATATATATTCATGTGAATAGATAAATGTACCAGTATAAATTGCTAAATAATTGTTTACTGACTAACAGTAAATGATTGACAGGAGAGGTATGTGAAGCTTCTGGTCACTTGATCAGTGGAAGTGTGACCTTTGACCCGACATGTTTTAGGGTTGTCATCATGACTAAACCAGGGCTTTGATCTCTCTGTCTGTGAAGAATGAAAGTTAAATAAATCCATGATATTTACAAATAAAATGCATGCATGTTGTTTTGGAAGTTTTAAAGTATAATTTCTAAGATGATTTGTTAAAACCATTGTGTTTGAGCTTCGGTGTTTCTGTACACTTCAGCAAAACCTCAAGATACGATTTCTAAAGCTACTTCATAAATTAAAGGAATATTTTGTCTTAAAATGAAACTGCTAAAATGTGATCTCCTCTTTGTTTCTTCATCAGGTTTGTAGAAATGTAGCATTGCATCAGTGTCTCATCAATGGATGCTCTGCAGTGAATGGGTGCCGTCAGAATGAGAGTCTGATAAAAACATCCCAATAATCCACAGCACTCCAGTCCATCAGTGAACATCTGGAGAAGACAAAACCTGAAACACATCCAGCTGTGGATTATTGCGATGTTTTTATCAGCTCTTTGGACTCTCATTCTGACGGCACCCATTCACTGAAACTATTCCTTTAGTGCTGATCTTCTCTTTCGTGTTGCAGGCAGCTCTAGGACAAGGAAGACGAGAGGAAGCGCAGTCTGTTGTTTCACTGGATCTCTCTCGACCGGATGAGATCAGAGCCTCTGTTTCATCTGCAGAAGAGCCACTGATAGCCTGCTTTGAAGAAATACACATTGTACACTGTGTATTTGAGTTTGGCTTAAAGAAATTTATTTTTAAATGCTAAATCTTTAGATTTGACCAAACTGTTTTAAATATGTGCACACTTAAGAAACATTTATGAGAATCCAAGACTTTGTTTACACTTGAGTGTTTAAGAGAGGGGGAAATGGCTAATTATGGATTTTTGCTGTGTTTCTCAAACCTTTAAGATAACTTGCTGTTAACTATTAATATTGCTCTGAATGTAAACTTTATATATTATGAAGATGTTTGCCATTTATGCAGTACATTAATATTTTTGAATTGATAACAGTGCCAGGGTGATTTGGGAGATTTGGAGGTTTTTGCATCAAGAAAATCTCTACATTATAAAAAAGAAAATTAAACACTTTTTGTGCTAGTAAAAAGCGTAATGTGTCTCCATCGCTTCCATTCCAAGGTACATGAACTGAAATGTTTACTTGAATAAAATCTGTATTGATTGTATCAGCTGATGTTTTATGACTTGCACGCCCTTGCAACAAAGTTATCTAAAAATGATCAATAGTGCATTGTAGTAGCCTCGTGACCTGTTTTTATTGTCAATAGCTCGTGCTAGACTGCGCATGCGCGTGTCTCTGGACTCCGCCGAAAGGGGGCGCTCGGCGGCTCACAAACCTCAATCCTCTTTAAGTAGCATTCAAATATCAAAGCGTTCTTTTGTCGTAGTAGGAACATTTGTACACTTACAAGTGTAATCTTTTAAATCAACGAACATCATTAATTGTTTAGTGACGTAAAAACGCAAATCTACCTCGTCAATGAAACTTGTTTTTAAAAGTCTCATCCTGTAAAGCTCATCGACTGCGATTGGTCTATTCTATCAAGCAGTGAGAAAAGTAACACGTGTCCCGTGACTATTCGCGGTCTTTAGATAATTTTTACCGAAGCAACTTTAAAACGATTGAAATTATTGTTAAGTAACTTCTGAGCAATACTTTGTTAAAGCATAAGAATTATTATTTATCTTTATTCTATTCTAAAAAGTTTCGCCGAATCGCTTTAGTGATCCGGATCATTTAAACCGACTCTTTCTGCTCCCAATCGGCTCTCAAATGGCAGCCGACTCATATTGTTCACTTGAAGGAACCGACTCAGAGAGCCGACTCGTTCGCGAACGACACATTTCTGTCAGGCGCTCGTCGTTAACGGCTGTCAGATTAATTCCTCTGCGGACTGTTCAACATGTCTTTGGGCCGGTCACCGAACGACCACAGGTCCGCCGCGGGGAAACGGGCGAGAAACGACTCGGGGAACAAAGTGACAGTTGTTCTCGGAGCGCAATGGGGAGACGAAGGCAAAGGAAAAGTTGTTGATTTATTGGCGACGGAGTCTGACGTCGTGTGCAGGTGTCAGGTAATAAAACGGTCAAAAGATCAAAATATAACGTCACCTTCATATATCAATAATAATAAACAACAGTCAACTTTACAGTTAACTTACTGTATGAAATATACTAGGAATGTGACTGTAGTCTTATATAATGCAAATACTACTATAAATATTTTACATTTATTTTAATAACTGGTTATTACATCGCATTATTATTATTAATATGGGATATATATATATATATATATATATATATATTGTCATATCTCTTGTTTATGTAAATGCAACTTAACTCCAGAAATAAAAAAAAAATGAAGAACTGATAAACACTGTGTTTATTGGACAGCAAACTACTATTATGAACAATTTGTTTCATTTATGAAATAACAGATTTGGAGCATCTAGAAAAGACAAAAAATTGATGTATATGCATGTATAAAACTTTTTTTTAACTTTATTTTCTGCGGTTCAAAATCTACTTAAATGTTTTGATCTATTATAACATATATATTCAACTCATTTTAATATTAATAGTTTGCTGTGCAATAAAACATGACAGTGCTCTGTTCTTATTTCTCTAAATATTCAATGTTACCCATATTCCCAAATGTTGGAGCAAATGTCTAATTTAAAAATGTATCCAAGATATCTAATATAAATGTATGGGATGGAGTATCAGTTGAACGTTTACGTCTCTGTCATCATTATTAGACACACATGCATTATTTTTAAAATCATTATTATATGCATATAGTATAAAGTATTGGTAACAATCCCCGCTTGTTCAGCCGTGTTGCTGTGCGAGTCTGAATCTGAGAGAATATCTGTCCCAGAATTCCTCCTTGCCCTTCGCTGAACTCGGGTCACATTCCCAGCGTTACTGGACATGTGAGAAGGCCACGGCGCTGGCGATACAAGCCCATCACATAACCCTGCTGAGAACAAGCCTCGCTGGTTGGTGGATCGCCTGGAGGCTGGACTTCTCCGCTGGACACAGTGTGTCTGAGTAAAGGGCAAGCCGAGCGTCTGGATGCTTACAGAGACACATTTCCAGGTCTCCCTTCTGGAGAAAGTATGAGAGTAAATCTGGAGCGTGAACCTTTGACTGCTAACCGTCCTGCAGCTTCACACTGCATTGCATGAGGTTCATGTGGTTGTTTCTGTCACAGGGAGGAAATAACGCTGGGCACACGGTGGTGGTGGATGAGAAAGAGTATGATTTCCATCTTCTCCCCAGTGGAATCATCAGCACCAAATGCACATCATTCATCGGTGAGGAGGAGAGTCTCATAGTACAGTGCATTACAGTAACTATTAAAAATATTGAATAATCTCAGAATTGCACGATAGAAACCCACAATTTTGACTAAAAAAAGTATATAAACTTGCAGTTCTAAGAAAACAGGTTAGAATTGTGAGAAAAACACTAAAAGTGAACATGCAATTATGGGTTTACAATAAGCTGTTGCGAGATATAAACTAGACTTCAGTCTCCAGACTAAAGTCTTGTTCACACCAATAAAGATAACGATATTAGCATTATATAATATCGTCTGCCGCTTTAAATTCTTATGTGTTGGGCAACACGGTGGTCACACCAGTGCAACCGCTCACAGAAATGTAGTCACAGTGCCACAATATGCAGCCATTTGGTTGCGGTCTGGAACCCCGGAATTTCAAGAAGTAATAATAATTTTAACAAAGTCAGATTTGGAAGAAATTAATTCAAAATTTATAGAAAAAGTCAGACTTGCAAAAAATAAATTCAAAATAAAAAAAGTCAGAATTTCAAGAAATTAATAAAAAAAATATATTAAAAATCTGAATTTCAAGAAATTAATAAAAAATTTAAAAAGTCAGAATTGCAAGAAGTAAATAAAAAATTAAAAAAGTCAGAATTGCAAGAAATAAAAAAAATGTAAAAAGTCAGAATTGCAAGAAATAAATAAAACATTTATAGAAAAAACGTCAGACTTGCAAGAAATAAATTCAAAATAAAAAAATCAGAATTGCAAGAAATTAATAAAAAATGTAAAAAATCTGAATTGCAAGAAATTTTAATTAAAAAAAATCGGAATTGCAAGAAATAAATAAAAAATGTACAGAAAAAAAGTCAGAATTGCAAGAAATTAAATTGTAAAGAAAAATGTCAGAATTGTGAGATATAAACTTTGGATTCAGAGTATGAATCAGAATTGCAAGATGTTAAACTTGCAGTTGCAAGAAAAAAGTCAGAATCATGATATAAAAATTCTGAATCACATTTTATATTTGTATTTGAACTGCCTCAGACTGTAGAGTTGAATCCTGACCGTGTCTTCATCTGCAGGTAACGGCGTAGTCATTCATCTTCCAGGATTATTCGAGGAGATTGACAAGAATGAGAAAAAAGGTTGTTTGTTTTTGTTTTTTGGCATAACTTACATATTCATGCAAACATTACACGGTGTTTAATAATCCAGCCTTGATTCATTGATTATTCATGGCTTGATTCTGTGCTCAGGAATAATTAGTTGTTTTCTTCCATGATAAGGTCTGAAAGGATGGGATAAAAGACTTATCATCTCAGATCGTGCTCACATCGGTAATATTACCATAAATAACAGTGTTTTTATTAAATATACTGAATACAGTGCAGTTGGAAAATACCTATAATAGACGATCGTATGATTGCATCTGTTTGTGTCAGTATTTGACTTTCATCAGGCTTTGGATGGACTTCTGGAGGTTCAGAGACAAGCTCAGGAAGGACAGACGTAAGAACAAACGATGCATAAATGATTCAGCTTAGATTTATGTTTGATAATAGTTGTTTATTTAGTATTAATTGTTAGAAGACAACAAACACAGTTCTGTAGTTTGGCCACTGGTTGTGGATTTTGGTTGCAAATATTGCATATAACGTCACATAATAATAATAATAATACAGTCTAATAATATAAATAGTACCAATAATTGTATAAAAATAAATGCATCTTATACTCAACTTCAAACATGATATGTAAATACATTAAAAAAATAAAACATTTAAAAAGAGTCAAAAAAATAAAATAGTTTAGAATATTTTGTTTGCAATCAGTAGATAAGAGAATCACACAAATCAGGGTTTTGCAATTGATTTAGACTCTGGACCAATTTTTGCATCAATATGAATTTTAATAAAAAAAAAAGCTGAACTTAATGCATAAAACATAAAAATGCAATGTATAGAATAATGCAAAAAAAAAAAAGAAGTCACATTTAGTTTGACCTGGTTTGTTTGTTGATTCTGTTGCACTATGCATGAATTTTTTGGTAGTTTTGGTAGTTTTATATTCATGTTTCTGTTGGGTCACAGCATAGGAACCACTAAGAAAGGCATCGGCCCCACGTACGCCTGTAAAGCGTCTCGCACCGGGCTCCGCATCTGTGACCTGATGGCTGACTTCAGTGAGTTTTCTACCAGGTAAAGCTGTGCACATCTTACAGTGTTTCCTCATTCTTGCTGAGCAGAACGTTTCTCAAACATTTCAGCCACCTGAACAAAAACATTCTGTACACCAGACCTGTGCAGCACGCACACAAACAAGTGTGGAGCTTAAATGATGCACATTTTTTACAGTGCTGTGTTACCAAGAAATTCTATTACACTCCAAATCTGCAAAACCATACACTAAATCTTAGACTTTCATAAAACACAACACACAATTCTCTGTGTAACACAGAGTTTTAATTTGTCAGCAAATCAGTTCGAGTGAAGGCACACAAACTGATTAATATTCATGATCCCAGCAGCTCTTAGTGCATTTTATCATTTGTATTATTATTATTATTATTATTATTATTAATTTTACAGGGGTTTCGTCTGCTTATCATGGCTGTATTTATTTGATCAAAAACACAGAAGATAAAACAATATTGTGAAATATTATTATGATGTAAAATTATATTTTCTTTTTAATATGCATTAAAGTGTAATATATTTCTGTGATGCTCCGCTGTATTTTCAGCATCATTCCTCCAGTCTTCAGTGTCACATGATCTTCAGAAATCAGAATAATATGATGATTCATTATCAGTTTTTTTGGAACCTTTGATAGTTTTTTTTTTCAGGATTCATTGATAAATAAAAATATAAAAAGAAGAGCATTTATTTAAAATATAAATATTTTCTAGCAATATATACTACTGTTTAAAAGTTTGGGGTCAGTAAATATTCTTCCTTTTTTGTAAGAAATTAAATCTTTTATTCGTATTTAATTAAAAAGTGATAGTAAAGATTCATATTGTTAGAAAATATTTATATTGTGAATAAATCCTGCTCTTTTTAACTTTTTATTCATTAAAGAACCCAGAAAAAGTATTGGTTTCCAAAAATATATATTTGTCAGTACAGCTGTTATAAATAAATCATCATATTATTCTGATTTCTGAAGATCATGTGACACTGAAGACTGGAGGAATGATGCTGAAAATACAGCGGAGCATCACAGAAATACATTACACTTTAAAGGATATTAAAATAGAAATCATGATTTTATTTTGTAATAACATTTTGCAAGATTACTGTTTTTTTTTTCTGTATTTCTGATCAAATAAATGCAGCCTTAATGAGCAGAAGAGACTTCTTTAAAAACATTACAAGTCTTACTGAGCCCAAACTTTAGAACAGTGAAAAGTTTATATATAAATGAATTATGATTATAGTCTGGCGAGTAAAATAATAAAGGTGAGGGGTCTGTAGAGGGGTTTATAGTATTCTAAGCAGTGATAAAGTCATTGCATTATTAAATACATTATTATAAGAACTACTCAGATAAATGATGTATTGTTGTAGTCATGCTGAATCAATGCAAGCATTAAATCTGTTTATTCACATAGCGCTGTAGGGATCTCCTGGGTGTATTTGCGTTTCTCTAGTCTTCAGATGGAGATTTAGTGCTGAGCACAGAACAGGAAGTGCATGACAGATGAAGATTGGGATTCATTTGTGTTGAAGTGTTTGTAACTCACTCCTGCAGGGTGAAGAACCTGGTGCAGCAGTATCAGTCCATGTATCCATCTCTGAAGGTGGACGTGGAGAGCGAGCTGAAGAAGCTGAAGGTGAGGTGTGTGTGTGTGTGTGTGTGTGTGTGTGGCTCTGTCTCTGACCCGTGCTGCTTCACAGGACTACGCCGAGAGGATCAGACCGCTGGTCAGAGACGGAGTCTATTTCATGTATGAAGCGATTCACGGGTCACCGAAGAGAATCCTGGTGGAGGGAGCGAACGCAGCTCTGCTGGACATCGACTTCGGTGAGTGTGTGTGTGTGTGTGTGTGTGTGTGCGAGTGAACTGTGTGAGATCAAACGGTGGTGTGTGTTCTCTGTAGGTACGTACCCGTTTGTGACGTCCTCCAACTGTACGGTGGGGGGGGTGTGCACCGGCCTCGGGATCCCTCCCTCGAACATCGGAGACGTGTACGGAGTGTCAAAGGCCTACACCACGAGAGTCGGGATTGGAGCCTTTCCCACAGAACAACTCAATGTGAGACACCATGAGGGTTAATATAGTCGAGTCAAGTCTCCTTCACTTATACAGTGCTGTGAACAGCACAGATTGTGTCAAAGCAGCTTCAAAATAGTGTCAATAATGCAAACGGACAATAGTAAAAAAAAAAAAAGTTGCTATTTAATTCCTATGTACAGGAATAGTGAAAACTAAAACTGTAAAAAAAAAAAAAAAAAAAAAAATGTATTTTATTTTTGCCGGTTGCCAGCATTTTTCTTTTTAATTTAGTGTAATTTTATGTACTAAAATAATTAAAAGTTAAACATAAAAAAAAATTTTGTTACTTGAAATTAAATAAAATTTAGCTGGGAAAAAAAACTTTTTATTTCAGATAGTTGCAAAGTCAAAATGTATCATTTTTATTTTATAAACTGGACGTATAAGCGATTAAAACCTTTAGGAATAAAATACAATTTAATTAAATACAAAAAACACAAAATCTAGTCGACAAGACAACATTTTTAATTTCTATTTAGTTTAACATTATATGCTAAAATAAATCTAACTAAAATCATATTAAAAATAAAAATTTAATTTAGCTGAAATAATATAACATAAATTATTAATTAGACATATTTTATTTCAGATAGTTGCCGAGACATTTCTCATTATCATTTAGTTTAACTTGATATTGTAAAATAATTAAAACTAAAACCATAACAACTAATTATTACTTGAAATTTTTTTTCCTTAATTTTAAAAACCTAAAATTATTGTTTTTCAGCTATCAATTTTTCATTTCCATTTAGTTTAACTTGATATACTTAAGTAACTGAAATGAAAACAAATAAAATAAAAACATTTTGCTACTCTAAATACTATATATTTTTTACTGAAATAAATAAAATAAAATATAAAAAACTTGTACTTAAATAATAACAAAATAAATTAATTAATAGAAATATTTTTTTTTCTAAATTTACTAAAACTGCACTTAAAATTAAAACAGAAAAATATTAAAATAAAAACTAATTAAAAATATTAGCAAAAACTATAATAGTGTCTCAATGATACTAAAATAGCGCTCTTTCCAGTGTTGTGTTCAATCTGCGTCATCTGAGACAAATGTGTGTGTTACTGATGGGACGAATCCCAGCACAAATACACTAATCGTTCATGATAATATGATCTGATGATTGCTGCTGTTATATTTAGAGAACGTTTGGGTTTAGTGCGTTTGCCCTTTGGAGCAGCTGTGCTTAAACTCACACAAACAACAGATCAATTTAGATTCACCGCCGGCAAACATTTTTGTATACATAGTTACTGTTGAATTGATCTGTACTTTGCCAGTTAATGTTTTTAAAATAAATGTAAGAAATATAAAACATATTTCAATCAATAAATAAATAAGAAAATATATAAATTAAAATTAAAATATGAATATAAAAAATTATTATTTTTAAATATTTAAATATTTTTTATATTTATAATTATAATATATTTTTGTAAGTATAGCAAAATAATTATAGATGTTAAAAAACGAGTATATCTAGATATTAATAGATTATGTTAATTGATTTATTGACCAAAGTGTTAATCCGTGTATGTCTCTCTCTCTCTCTCTCTCTCTCTATTTCCCCCTCTCGCTCTCTTTCCCTCTCTCTCTCTCTCTCTCTCTCTCTGTCTCTCTCTCTCTCTCTCTCTCTCTCTCTCTCTCTCCCTCTCTCTCTCTCTCTCTCTCAGGCGGTGGGCGAGCTGCTGCAGACACGAGGTCATGAAGTGGGCGTGACCACAGGCAGAAAGAGACGCTGTGGTTGGCTGGATCTGGTTATTCTCAACTACGCTCATATGATCAACGGATTCACAGCGTGAGCGCTTCGGTTCTGTATATGAGTATAATAAGATATGATTAAATACTACACTAAATAGTATTTTTTAATGTATGATATATTATGTAACTAGAAATACACAATAAACAGTAGCATGCCACATTATTGTCACATGACCTTATTATACTGCATGTGTAATAAATACAGGGATTTTGCTTTTTTATTCTAATTTTGCGTATAAAGTGCTAAGCTTTGTGTCAGTGTTTTTCTGATGATTGTTGTGTGTCTCTTCAGCATTGCTTTGACTAAACTGGACATCCTCGATGTTCTGGAGGAAATTAAAGTGGGTGTTGCTTATAAGATCAATGGCAAGAGAGTCCCATATTTCCCAGGTGAAGTGATCCCTAAAAGTGTCATCCCTAAATCTGTTCAGATTTTGAATTAGTTTGAATTTGAATTTAAAATGTTGAATTGGTTCTGAAGAATGATTCACTGATTCTTTTGAGTCCCAGCACAGATGTATGTGTGTGTGTGTGTGTGTGTGTGTGTGTGTGTGTGTGTGTGTGTGTGTGTGTGTGTGTGTGAAAGAGAGAGAGCGAGAGAGTGTGTGTGTATTCCATATATTTTTATTTTATTTTTGCAAATCGCTTTGAGATGCGACTTTTAAGGGTGCTTTAAAATTAAAGTGTATTATTATTAAAGTTGACTAATTTTCTGTGTTTTCGTAATTGTTGTTCTTTTTTTTTAGCTTATGAAAAATCATTGGTAACTAGCTGAACATAAGTTTAAGTTTATGTTTTATTTGAATTTATTAAAAGTTTACTTTATTATTTCAAGTAAAAAAAAGAAAATATATTTCTATAAATCTCTCTGTCCTTTCAGCCAACATGGAGGTTCTGCAGAAGGTGGAGGTTGAATACGAGACGCTTCCCGGCTGGAAGACGGACACATCAGCGGCCAGGAAGTGGAGCGATCTTCCTCCTAAAGCGCAGAACTACATCCGCTTCGTGGAGAATCACATCGGCGTTCCTAGTGAGTCCTACACTCCGATAAACCATCTTATTATAAAGCAGAGAGTTCCGCTCCTTGATTCTGATTGGCCGAGCCCTTAACGCTACAATGTAACATTCACCTTTGTTTACTTCTGTGTGTTGCTCGGCAACCACTTTGTTGCAACAACAACTGTTTCTGAGGAGCTACATTGTTTGGTGGAAGAATACTGCTTTTATTAATATCATTACACTTTATTTGCTCTGTTTTATTCTGTGACTACGTGTATGGAATGACGGTTTTATAAAAGCAGTAAGCTCAGTGAAGCTGTAGTTTACAGTGAATTTATAACAGTTAAAGGGTTTTAAGTCAACGCCCCTCCGCTGTTATTAATTCACTGTAAACCACGGCTCCTTGGGGATCATTGCTTTTATAACATCCTCCTGTCAGTCAAACTCACGCTTGCATCTCTTCTCCACAGTTAAGTGGGTTGGCGTGGGAAAATCCAGGGAATGCATGATCCAGATGTTCTAGGATCCTGAAGATTCCTACCCACAATCCTCCTGAAGAGTACCAGCACAGCGGGACTCTCTTAATAGTGTTTTACTTGATGGAAGATCCCCTCTGAATGGCATTATAACCATCCTCTATCAGTCTCTCAGACTGACATGTTTACACCGATCACAAATAGTGGCGCTATTGTTAATGTTTTGGGATTCAAAGTGGCATTTGATCATGTTTGGTTGACCGATAAAGCTGTGTTTATGGAACTGTGTTTATTTCATTGTTATCATCATTAATGTCTCCATTAAAAGAGTGCCGCACTGATTTAGCACTGATCTCCCAGCGTTTGTCTGATGTCGGTCGGGGATAATTAGGTTAGCTGCGTCAGAAATAGATTGGGACAGAGAACACTGTGTTCCTCTCATCTAAGTCAAGAGGATCTGATCTCAGAGGAACCGTAGAGCCGTCACAATCATGACTACAAACACTACAGGAATAAGAGAAATAATAATCAGACAGCGGGTGTGAATACACTTTTAAAATGCTATTATTTATTTTTACACTATTTACTATATGCTATTTAATTATTATTATTATTATTAATTCAATATTTATTATTATTTATATGTAATCATGTCGATTATTTATTTTTACATTAAATAATATTTTATTTACACTATTCTACTATTTTTTATTGCTTATTATTATTGAAAGAAATATTTTTTCCACAATTTAATTTATACTATTAATAATTATTATTTATAAAATAATGTATTATTTTATTTACAATATATTTGTGTATTTATTCTTTATATTATTAAAATAATGTATGTATTTATCATTAATATTTTCTTTAGAATTTTTAATAATTATTTATTAAATATTTATTATTTACACTATTTTATTTATAATGTTTATTATTATTATTTTTTTTTTTGTTCTATAGCTCCCTCAAATATCATATACACCACATACACAAAAAGTACACTACAGGAATAAGGTAAAGTTCAAGTCAAGGAATTAGTAAATAAAAGTTAATTTATTTGTTTTGATTTGAACCCAAGCATTACATGGATTACATATAAAAAAAATCTTAAGTCATTACATTCCTTAGAAAATATCAAAGTAAGTGTGATGCACATACACACATTTTAAGCCCAATATTTGACAAAAGTTGCATTCATAATAACTTTTGGCAGACGCTTTTTTGAAGTGTATTCAGCATGTATCTCTCCATGCATTCCCTGAGAATTAAACAAACCCATGACTTTAGCATCGCTATGCTTCACCAGTTTACTACAGGTTCTGAAATGCTAACAAAAGATGTAGTGTTCAAAGAGTTCAAATTGTCTTCTGTCTTTAGCAGCAGTTGCTGTGGTTCGCCTAATGATCGGCAGGTGGCGCTGAGCGCGTCCTCGCGTCTGTCCGCCGCTGAAGAAGAAGAAGAGGCGGAGTCCTTAAAGCGCGAACGCGTGTTTTTCTTCCTGAACGCTCGCGCTGTTTGTTTGTTTGCGTAATCAGTTTATTTTTCGTTCTTCAGTTGTCGTGTTTTATACCCTATCGGTTTTTAAGATGCCCAAGCGCTCGTATCCGTTCAGCGAGAGCTTCTCCTCGCAGTATAAAGTCCATGTTGGTCAGAAAGAGATCAATAACTGCGGAGTTTTCGGACAAAAATACAGACAAGAGACTTACGGTGAGATATAAACATATTAATCACATTTACAACCGCCTGAGAGTTAATTACAGGATGTAATTAAAGCTGTTCCTAATTCAGTTGCGCTGCTGAGATTAATACGTGTTAACTATATATTTATTTATTTATTTATTTAATCTGTTACTAAAGAAAGCATCATATGACTTTAATCACAACCTTACAGTTGCTTTTATAATATTAATGAGTTGCATTAAAAAAGGTTCTATATTAAATGTTTTATTGCTTCAGATTACTAGAGGGTTATTTTTAAGTAATAATGCTGAACTCTTAGGGTTTTCCCACCCTGTTTACTCTCTTGTCTTACCTGTTTGTTTCTGTTTTGTTTTCCTCTGCATTAGAAAAGACCAAGAACCTTCTCTTTAGTGGCACCCAGGCGCTGTTGGCTCGAGTCTGGAGGTCAGACGCAGCAGAGAAGGGGTCAGACGCGCCCGTGTCTGATCTGACCGCTGTGTCCCCGGCTCCTGGACATCAGACGCTTCTCAAAGGACAGACACGCATCGGTCTGGACGGACGCTTACAGAGAGCTGACCCTGGTGCAGGTGAATCCAGGAGAGCCAGATGTGATCCCTTCAGTGGGTTTAGAACAGCTAAGAAACAGTAGTTGGCTTTCACGAAATAAAACTGATAATGTGTAATGATATTAATAAAAACAGTATTCTTCCACCAAACAATGTAGCTCCTCAGAAACCGCTGTGGGTGTTACAAAGTGGTTGCCGAGCAACACACAGAAGTAAACAAAGGTGTATGTTACTTTGTAGCATTATTCACAACAGCTTTGAACACGGCTCAGCCAATCAGAATCAAGGAGCGGAACTCTCTGTTTTATAATAAGACTCATTAGTGCTGTCTTATAATAATGATGATGATGATTACATGAATGAAATCCAAGTTTCTTTCTAGTTTTGTGTTGCTGATTCCATAAACCGAGTGTTTTGTTGAAGTGAGTCACACTTTCTCACTGAATGATGTTTTTTGTTGCATATTTGCTTTTGGGAATCTTAATCCTAAAAAGGGGCAGAACCATTAAGAGATATCTGAAAAATGTATTTATTGCTATTTCCCCATCCTATTGGAGTTTAAGTAATGATTTCTTTTTTAAAAGAAAGTATAAAAGTAATATGTTTGTTTACGGTAAAGATAATGTAGTATACTATTATTTTATATCAAGTAAATAATTTATAAAATGTTGCACTCTTAAATTTCTATGAAAGCAAAGCCATGTGTCCAGCCAAGTTATGTTCCAAATTTGAAGTTGATCCCACAAAAATTTTTGGTTCTTGTGAGATTTTGTTTGAGCACTATCAAAGATCAATAATTTTGTCACTATCACTCCATATTTGGAACCTGGACTGTCAGATATTTCCAATGATATGCGTTTTAAGAGTACAAAAATATTAGAGTTTTATATCTAGAACTCAAAGTACTAAATCACAGTCTATATATCCATTTATATTTTGATTAAACCCCTAAAAATGTGAAGTATCCGAATCATTCTTATTTTGTGAAAACTACATAATGGTTTTTATATTTTTATTTAAAACAATCATAACAAACAGATTACAGGATGTTTTCCAGTCTTTTAATGACAACAGAATTTCATTACCTCTTTAAATCCAAACCACTAGACTATTGTTTAGTTCCATTCTTCACAATACAAGTCATGTTTGTGGTTTTGTGTTCTTGAGCTGTATGCTGTGACTGCTGACTGTAGTATCTCTGTGTGTGTGTGTGTGTGTGTGTGTGTGTGTGTGTCGTCAGGTTGTGCAGCGGCTCCTTCAGCGTGTTGTGTGTGTCAGAGGGCCTCTGGTTCGAGGAAGGCGTGCTCTCAGTGCGAGCGTCACGCGTGTGCAGCGTGTATCCAGCAGTGCAACATCTGCTCTGAACGCTGCTGCTCCTTGTGCACCGTCACCGAGTGAGTCAACAACATTTAAACACAGCTTCTGACTTCCTTTAATAGAGCTTACCCAGAAGAGATGTGCTCACCATCAAGCTGTTCGAGATCAGGAGGAGTTTGTTTCTTCATCAGGTTTGTAGAAATGTAGCACTGCATCAGTGTCTCATCAATGGATGTTCTGCAGTGAATGGGTGCCGTCAGAATGAGAGTCTGATAAAAACATCACAATAATCCACAGCACTCCAGTCCATCAGTGAACATCTGGAGAAGACCAAAGATGAAACGCATCCAGCATTCTGACGGCACCCATTCACTGCAGAGCATCCATTGATAAAACAATGCTACATTTCTACATACAAACTCATCCTTATCTTGGATGATTTGAGGAGAGCACATTGTCCACACATTTTAAAGTACTCCTTTAAAACAAAGCTCATGCATGTTTCGGATGTTTAGTTTCTAGATTTGCATGCTCTACCAACAAACCTGCACAATGCATCATCTTCTGAAGTCTGGTCTGTTTGTTCTGTGCTCAGTTACAGTGAGCGTTACGAGCGCGTCCTCTGCTGTGGCTGTTCTTCATGATGAACAGACGAGCGATGACCAGCACGCCAGACAAGATGAATGCATGACCAATGAAATCTAAATGAGATTACCATTTTATATATGCTTGCATTGTTTCTTGCCCTTTCCCTCTTTTTATGTACATACTCCTATGATTATTGAAATAAATACTTGACATTAATACTTTCATAATTATGATGTTTGGGACTTCTTTTTATATATATATATAGATAGATAGATAGATAGATAGATAGATAGAGAGAGATATACATATATAGATATATATAGATATATATATAGATATAAATATAGATGTGTGTGTGTGTATTGAAGCTCATTGTTGGATGAGGTCATTTTGTTGGATGTTTTGGGTGTTGTGATCAGGTTTGTCACTAGAGGGCAGCACCTGAATGTAATACTTTATTATCGTCTCACTGAATAACTGTGTGTCAGGACTACATTCACTCTCCTAGCAAATCTTATCAAGTTCTTTAACAGTATCTTTTTCTATTCTAACTACTTGTTTTGTTTTTTTTTAAATGCATGTGTATATATATATAATATAATATAAACCATGCTACGAGTACTGCATTAACATAACCGAGGCTCGTCATAGCACTTGTATATTTATTGGTCTTTTGTTGGTTTTGATTGCTTCTGTTGTCATCATTTGTGAGTTGCTTTGGATAAAAGCATCTGCTAAATGTAAAATATATTTTTTAATGATGGCGCTTTTTCTTTTAGAATGATGTGAAAGTCAATGCAACAATTAATTTGACTTTTAATGAAACGGTGCTCTTTCATGCATAGAACTTACCAGTTCAGTGCATCCTTCATAAATAAAAAAAATCTTCCTGACCTCAAACCTTAATGTCATTGAATAATTTTTTTAAGGATTATTTGTCCATTACAATTTGCTTAAAACAAACCTAACAAGGTTAAATAAAGAGCAGATACTCTGTTTTTGGCTTATATGACAAAATGTGTTATTTTCATGAATATTTTAATGTTGCATTTCTTTACAGACTCTCACTATTTAACATGCAGCTCTTAAACCATTGATATTGTTTGGCCGCAGCCCAAATCAAACACACCTGCCTGTAATTCTAAATAATGATGCACATTTGGGTCTGTTCCTCACAGAAAGCATCATATGCCTTTAGTAGACTAGTTGCATTACTGTTATGAAACTTTTAGAGGCTTGAAAACATCTTTCAGTTCGTAAGTGTGTGGGAGATCGACACTGACTCCAGCATCTCCACAGTTGTAAGAAGGTGAGTAAATGATGGCGTGATCTTTTAATATAGATCGTGACACTGAGGGCAGGAGTCTTCATGGAGATGGAAAAGCCATTAGATGTTCCTGACACTCCTCCTGTTCTTTTGTCTGTGCTTCTCTGCAGCTGTCCAGACTTTCATCACCAGCGTTTTACTGTAAAAGGTCACAGCCGTGTCTCCGAGGTGGGGCCACATGCCAGGGACCCCCGAAGGCCTGCTGGGCCCCGCTGACTCCTGGACGCTCTTAAGTCCAGGCGTGTGGCTCTGCATCACCCCCCATTCGTACAGAGCAGCTGTGCACAGACACACGGCCGGCCGCGGTGATGTGGCTGCTATAAATACGTGTGTGTGTAGTGAAGGAGTGACAGCTGTGCGCTGGAGCTCACGCTCATAAGGGACAAGGACATGTTACTGAACCCCCCTTCTTATAATCAACTTTTGAGTTTTTCAAAGAGAGTCACAGTTTGCCATGCATAATTTCCCCAATCAATGATGCTCCAAGCAGTTGCTGATACATGAATGCATTTTGTAGCTGTTCTGGGTGGTTGCTAGGGTGTTGCTAGGGCTTTCTGAGTGGTTTTTGAGAAAAGAATGTATTTTGTAGCTGTTCTGAGTGGTTGCTAGGGTGTTGCTAGGGCTTTCTGAGTGGCTTTTGAGAAAAGAATGCATTTTGTAGCTGTTCTGAGTGGTTGCTAGGGTGTTGCTAGGGCTTTCTGAGTGGCTTTTGAGAAAATAATGCATTTTGTAGCTGTTTTGAGTGGTTGCTAGGGTGTTGCTAGGGCTTTCTGAGTGGCTTTTGAGAAAAGAATGTATTTTGTAGCTGTTCTGAGTGGTTGCTAGGGTGTTGCTAGGGCTTTCTGAGTGGCTTTTGAGAAAAGAATGCATTTTGTAGCTGTTCTGAGTGGTTGCTAGGGTGTTGTTAGGGCTTTCTGAGTGGCTTTTGAGAAAATAATGTATTTTGTAGCTGTTCTGAGTGGTTGCTAGGGCTTTCCAAGCAGTTGCTGATAAATTAATGTATTTTGTAGCTGTTCTGAGTGGTTGCTAGGGTGTTGCTAGGGTTTTCTGAGTGGCCTTTGAGAAAATAATGCATTTTTAGCTGTTCTGAGTGGTTGCTAGGGTGTTGCTAGGGTTTTCTGAGTGGCCTTTGAGAAAATAATGCATTTTGTAGCTTTTCTGAGTGGTTGCTAGGGTGTTGCTAGGGTTTTCTGAGTGGCTTTTGAGAAAATAATGCATTTTGTAGCTGTTTTGAGTGGTTGCTAGGGCTTTCCGAGCAGTTGCTGATAAATTAATGCATTCTGTAGCTGTTCTGAGTGGTTGCTAGGGTGTTGCTAGGGCTTTCTGAGTGGCTTTTGAGAAAATAATGCATTTTGTAGCTGTTTTGAGTGGTTGCTAGGGTGTTGCTAGGGTTTTCTGAGTGGCTTTGAGAAAAGAATGTATTTTGTAGCTGTTCTGAGTGGTTGCTAGGGTGTTGCTGGGGTTTTCTGAGTGGCCTTTGAGAAAATAATGCATTTTGTAGCTGTTCTGAGTGGTTGCTAGGGTGTTGCTGGGGTTTTCTGAGTGGCCTTTGAGAAAATAATGCATTTTGTAGCTGTTCTGAGCGGTTGCAAGGGTGTTGCTATGGTTTTCATAATGGCTTTTGAGAAAATAATGCATTTTGTAGCTGTTCTGAGTGGTTGCTAGGGTGTTGCTAGGGTTTTCTGAGTGGCGTTTGAGAAAATAATGCATTTTGTAGCTGTTCTGAGCGGTTGCTAGGGTGTTGCTGGGGTTTTCTTTGTGGTTGCTAATATATTGTGTGAATTTGATACAGGTATGCATTTTCTATATGTTCTAAGTGGTTGCTATGTTGTTGCCAGTAGGTTTTTAATATATTGGGAGAATTTGTGATTTATTCAAGTATGCATTTTCTAGCTTGACTGAGTAGTTTATAGGGTCTTCTGTGTGGTTGCCAAGGTCGTTTTTTGTTTTGTTTGTTTTGTTTTTCAAACCATAGTTTGTACTTCACTGTTCAAACATGTACCTGGTTGCCAGGGTGTTGCTAGCGTGCTCAAGGTGGTTTCTAACATTCTGCAAGAATGTTAAGCTTGTTGGTTAGAGTTAGGTTAGGGTTGCTAGGTTTGTTAACAATTTGTTTTGAGTGGTAGCTAGGCTATTCTAAGTGGTTTCTAAGGTGTTGCACGGGGATTACTCGTGTGTGTGTGTGTGATGAGCGTTTTAGACTGTTACACAAGAATTCATTTTCTTGCTTTTTCTGATGGTTGCTTTAATAATAAACAACGTGAAAATGTGGCGGTGCATGAACAACATATCGTGATATTTATCGAAGTATCGCAATATTACCATCTCATGGCATCACTGTGTGACCACAGTGCTATAAAGGTGATATTGAGGATATAGTGTTTTGATACTAATTATATAAGACACAAAGGTCTCGTCTCTGACAGAGCATTGCTCTTTTTATATATGTGTGTGTGTGTGTGAGGCTGCTTCGCTCCTTTTCAAGTGTGACCACCTGTCTTTTGTTATGAGGTAAATAAATAAATAAGCATGGCCAGCAGCAGATGTCCCCGGCCGTCCGTTCAGAGGTCAAGGTCTCCCACCGCTGGCCTTGCGAGGTGAAGACATCCAAGTTTCAACTTCACTTCTCCGACAAAGACTTGCTGTCGTCTGGGGAATACATGCAAATGTGCTAGCTGTGGTCAAATGGAAATTACATGAAGCTTTTTGATAAGCGAGGGCAAAACACACATCTAATTAAGTCGAAGAGACGACAGCGCGCTCATCAAAGAGTGCAACATGCTTGTTTCTCATTTGCTAGTTGTCTAGTCCAGTCCCGCAACTGGTTTTGTCAGATTTTATATCAGATATCAATCAAAATAAAAAATAAAATGCCCTTCAAATCACTAGAAGTGAAAACCATATGCAAAATAATGACATGAGAGACTAAACTATATTTTTAACATTGTCCTTTGATTTGTAGCGTGTTTTCTAAATTTCTCTGTGAATGATTCATTTTAATTATTCTCCAAAGTTAATCTTTTTTTAATGTGGCCTGGGGTTGTTAGGGTGTTCTAAGTAGTTTCTAGGGTGTTACTCCCGTGTTTTGAGCATTTTTAGCTTGTTGATATAAATATGCATTATTTTCGCCATTCTGAGTGGTTGTTAGGGTGTTGCTATGGTTTTTCTGAGTGGTTGCTACAATGTTGCTGGGTGGTGGCTAGTGCTAAGTGGTTGCTAGGGTTTGTATTTGTTTGGGTGTGCATTGCTAACTTTTTGGTATGCATTTTTCTATCTGTTCTGACCGGTTGTTATGGCATACTGGGTGGTTGCTAGGGTGTTGCTATTGTTTTCTGAGTGGTCGCTAGGGTATTGCTAAATGGCTGCTTACATGCGAGCATTTTTAGCTTGTTGATACAAGTAGGTATTTTTCTATCTGTTCTGATTGGTTGTTTTTGGGTTGTTTGGAGTTTTTGAGTGGTTGCTAGGGTGTTGAGTGGTTGCTAGGTTGTTACTCATGTGTTGTGAGCATTTTTAGCTTGTTGAAATAAATATGCATTCTTCTCGCCATTCTGAGTGGTTGTTAGGGTGTTGCTATGGTTTTCTGAGTGGTTGCTACAATGTTGCTGGGTGGTGGCTAGTGCTAAGTGGTTGCTAGGGTTTGTATTTGTTTGGTTGTGCGTTGCTACATTTTTGGTATGCATTTTTCTATCTGTTCTGACCGGTTGTTAAGGCATACTGATTGGTTGCTAGGGTGTTGCTATATGGCGGCTTACATGTGAGCATTTTTAGTTACTGAGTTATTGTTTTTCTGAGTGGTTGCTAGGGTGTTGCAAATATTGTTACAGTATTGCTAGGTGGTTACTCGCATGCTGTGAGCATTTTTAGCTTGTTGATATGCAAGTATGTATTTTTCTATCTGTTCTGACTGGTTGTTTTTGGGTTGTTGTTGTTTTTGAGTGGTTGCTAGGGTGCTGAGTGGTTGCTAGGGTGTTGCTCTTAATTGTTGCTAGGGTGTTGCTGATATTTGTAAAAATCTAGCTAATCTGCATCTAGAAGGCACAAAGATATTAGGATATTATAAACATGAACATTATGATTTTCTGAAAGCTGCTGTGAAACAGTGTAAAGGGCTATTTGCATACATAAATGATTCCCTGTTTAATGTCACATGACCACATGACCTTTGACATCAAAAAACTTGTTTTCTCCTACCATTTTAAAGCAGTTCTTTGATGCACAATTAGACACTTGCGTCCGTTTTATCATCAACATTTAATGTTGTGTTTCCTCCTCTGGTTCCCGAGTATATGACTGATCTCTGGCAGTAAAGCATGGGCCTCTGGTTTAAAGTCTAGTATTTCCAGCCAGACTGAAACACACCCTTATTTACACCCTGTCCCCATCACGCGGGTCTGCAGCGGTTCACTGAGCTTCAGGGCACAACCTGAGCGCTGGAGCGGACAATAGACACGCAAACCACACACAAAAGAGTCGGGCTGTTTGCAGGGGGCGGATGGGGGCAGGGTCATGGGAATCACCGCCGAGCAGCTGGATTGCTTTACATGTGCAGCCGGAGAATAATTAGCATCTCGCTCACTAAGAAAATGACCAGTGAATTGGCTTTGAGATTCCAAATTAGCTACGCATTTCTCGTCCTGCGAACGAGGCGTTTTTTTTTTTCCTAAAGATAAAAATGAATGAAATCTTTTCAAGGGTTAAAACTGAATGTGAAGCACCTGCTTTATATCTCACATCTACAACATCTTCTGTATGGAGGAGAAGCTGAAGTGTTTTCTGTGCACAGATCTCCACAGACACACGGGAATCTCCTTGGAAAGACGTTTAAAGGTCATTTGTTCCTGGCTCACATGCATTTGGTCTCCGAGTCTTCCAGTCACCTGGAAGGATTTAAAAGATCTTTTCATTGAGATTACACTCAAAAAGAGCAATGAAATAATGAAGCTGGGCGAAATTAGGAAAGTTATATTACCTCCAGAATTTTTCGAGACTCTAATATTTTAGTAAAGTCGTCTGGGTCATGTATTCTTTTACTTTGTGTAGTTTTGAAGTTTTATGGAGACGAGGGCATCTATGTTGAGATCTGTATAATTTAACTGGATTCTACAGATGATGAATTTATGCCAAAAATACTGTGGAGTTAGATTGGAAACACATTCTGGACTGATTAAAAAAAAAAATCTTTTTTTTTTTCAGGTCTACAGAAGCAAATATAATTTTTTTATGTATTTTTTATTTTAAGTTATTTTTATTTTTCATTTTTTATCAGACCTACAAGAAGCAAATATCATTATTTTTTAATTAATTTTTATTTTAAGTTATTTTATTTCCTTTTTTCAGGCCTACAGAAGCAAATATTATTTTTTAGAACTTTTTAGAATTTTTTTTATTTCCATAAAAAAAAAATCAAGCCTACAGAAGCACCTTTTTTTTTTTTTTTTTTACAAAAACCCTACTGATTTATCCCTACTGATATATATGTTGCCAACTTTATTATATTGCATATTTTTCAGATGAACAGAAAAAACATTCCATTATTTCTTCTTGAATTCAACTCTGAAATTTCACCGCACACATTCCCTTAACTTTTCCAGTCACCTGCAGAATTTAAAAAATATATAATTTTATAAAAACTATAAATATTCATATTGTTCTGAATGCAGTTTTTCTGAAATGCAATGTCGCTCAAGCATTTTTCAAAAAAAAAAAATAAAATAAATAAAAACAAGCACAATTCCACGGAAAATGATGTTTAATCTATGCTTGAGCTAAATAAAGATCAGGATAAAGATTGTCACATTTTCACAGCACAAACAAACAGACACAATGTGCCCGAGAATGAAGAGAGAAACCAAGAAAGAAAGAGAAAAAGAGCAAAGCGCAAACACACAAACAAAGAAAGAATCCAAATAAGTTACCAAAGAATTCAGGCAAAATCAACTCAAACAGATTGTCATCTACATTCACTAGAGGACTAACAATGAAGCTTTTGTTTCCTATAAAATATGCTTTTGTTTATCAAAAAATTATATTACATCTAATGGCACTTCTACAAAGTCTATTAAAAAGTCTCAACTTAGTATCATCTTTCACAAGTCAAAATTCTGCGATACAGTCAAATTTTGCACAATAAATATTAATTACGATTATACAGTTTCACAGTCTGAACCTTTAGAAGACAATAATGCGGTATTACTGTAAATATACAGCAGTTATTCAGAAAAAAAGAGATATTATTACTGAAAATCATCGGTTGTTCTGATGACTTCATTATTGCATTCATATATCAGCGTTTATGAATGTTGAACAGCATCAGAAATCTGAATCTCAACAATCAAGTGTACATATGATCCTCAAAATAAGAAAAAACGACAACATTCAAATGCACAAAAATCTTCCGTTAGCCCACAGACTCCAGTGTAACATGATATTAATTTGCACAGAAAGGAAATTTTAAAAACATACATAAACTGCATCATGATGCAGATATGCAACAGAATACGATGCACGCTTGCTTTTACATGTGCATGATCCGAAATATCAGATCTGTGGGCGTCTTCATGTCATTCAGATGTTTGTGCTTGTGATTTAAACTGGAAGACTGTGAAAAACTGCAGCTTTTACCAGAGATTTCAGTCATCCTGAATCAAATGTGACACTGATCTGATAAATTAAAACACATATGTACATTAAATACACCGTTAGAAATAGCAGCCTACAGAATATGAGTGTTGAATCTATCAGTGAAGTGCTCGATGAAATCAGCTTCTCACATACAGCAACTGATCGATTATCCCAACATTAGAGAGCAGATCTAAACCTGCTAATAAATAACTAATCAAGTTTATCAGGACCGATGAAACGTACAGCATCAATCTTTAGTGCTAGTTACGGTCACTACATAAAGATGAGCAGAAAACAGCTTTTCTGAGATTCAGTCAGCAGTGCGTCAACCGTAATTCTGTTTGCAGAAAGAGATATGAAATAAAACAACACACACACACACACACACACACACAAAAAACTATTTGAAGAATCGACGTTCTGAACCCAGACCTCCATCGAAACGCTACGATCTGATCAAATCCAGGTAATCCTGACCGCGGTCCAGCGGCTTTATAAGACCACGTCACTTTAACTGTTGTTAAGTGCTTCAGAGAAACATTTCAGGAGACAGAAACACACACAACTTCATCAACATACAGTACTTCAAAACAACGTTCTCTGTCAGACGCTCAAATCATTTGTAATAAATTACAGCAAATCTTCTGGACGGAGCTGCAGGACTGGTTCATCAGTGCACTGCATTCACACACATATATATAATCAATCTTTTTATTGTTAATCAATATTTTGATGCATCTGAGACTTTGACATTGTGTTTGTGTGTAGTGTGTAAATATATATATATATATATATACACACACATATATACATACATATATATATTAGTGTTGTCAAAATTAATCGCGATTAATTGCAAAAAAAAAAAAAAAGTTTTGTTTACATAATGTATATATATATATATATGTGTACTGTAATTATATATATATATATATATATATATATATATATAAATAAATACACATACAGTATATATTTTGAAAATAATTATATGTACATATTTATATTAATATAAATTATATATAAATATATTTTAAATATAAACAACATTTTTCGGAAATATATTCATGGATGTGTGTGTATTTATAGAATCATAATAAATATACATTACACACACACACATTTATTATGTAAACGAAAACTTATTTTGGATGCGATAAATTGTTTGACAGCACTAAAGTGTGTGTGTGTGTGTGTGTGTGTGTGTGAAATGTATAAAATATATATTTTTATGTATATAATAGTTAAAATAAAAACATTTATGAAATATACAATATATTTTAATTATATTTAAATAACACACACACACATATATGATGTCAAAAACCCGAGTGCATCAAACTGTTGATTGTTCGAGACACTAATAGTGTTTTACAGTCATTAATGAACCTGCAAAATACTGGATATTATTAATGATTGATTATCTAGAAAAGGATGTGGTTGCGCGGCCGTTATCCGATGGCGAGCGTCTTGACGAGGCCGCAGTGGAACTTGCGTATGTGTCGGTACAGATCTCCGGACTGAGTGAAGCGCCGCTCGCACCACTTACACGCGTGTGGCTTCTCTCGCGTGTGCACCACGGCGTGCCGGCTCAGATTGTGTGAGTACTGGAAGCTCTTCCCGCACTGTGCGCAGGTGTACGGCTTCTCGCCGGAGTGCGTGCGCTCGTGCCGCTTCAGCGTGTACATGCAGGAGAAGGTCTTGCCGCACTGCGAGCAGGTCGGGACGGAGCCGTCGGGCGAGAGCTTGGAGCGAACGCCGTCTTTCTCCTTGAAGTGCGAGCTGAGGTGGAGCTGGAGCACGTGTGGGCTCGGGAAGACCTTGCTGCAGAGCGGACACACGCAGACCTGCGGGAGGAGAACGCCGCTGGACGTGGAGATGTCGGAGGACGCCAGGTCGTCTTCATCCTCGCCCTCGCTGTCCCGGAGGTGGTGCTCTGGACGCACACGCAGCGCTCTCTCCTCCTCCATCAGCTCGTCGTCCGGAGCCTTGTTTTCAGCGAAGAGGGCAGTGAACCCTGTCACCACTGAACTCCCAAAGCGCTGGCTCTCCGGGCTCACCGGATCACCGTCCTCCTGCTCTGACAGCAAGTCATGTTCGTCTTTAACAAGTGGCTCGGTGCCCTGCTGCTGGCTGTCGAGGGCCAGCTGTCCCGAGACGAAGGAGGGGTGGAAGCCGTCTCGACTCGACAGAGGCTTGAAAGATAAATCCAGCGCTCGCTCCGTGTCATCCGACCTCTGGGACACCGGGACGGATGAACTACTGACATCAGCTTTTGTTTTTCCAGCTGTTCGGACACAGGCCTCGGCCTCGGCGGACACATAATTGACACCTACAAGACCCGGGGACCTTCACGACAAAAAGAAGAAAAAAAGAGGCTTAATCTTGCAGAAAAGCTTTCTGGTTCACCATCAAACTAGTGAAGGGTTTTACTGTACTCGGGTTCATCTGTGCTGTACTTTTACTGAATTACAAAGCAAAATATCATACTTTTTACTGCACTGGATTTCAAAAATACTTAAAAATATAAAACTTTTACTTGGGTCAAAGTAAGAAACTACGAGATTTCTAATGTGATTTGGAATTAAATGGTGTTTAAAGTAAAAGTTTTCAGAAGAAAAACACCGATAACGTACAGACAAACACAAATACAACTATTTGAAAATCTGGAATCTGAGGTTGCAAAAAAATTAATAAGTGCATTTAAATATTTAGAAAATAATCTTTAAAGTTTTCTCTAATAAGCAATGCATAAACCTAATTTGATATATTTATGGTAGAACATTTACAAAATATCTTCATGGAACATGATCTTATCTTAATATCATAATGATTTTTGTCATAAAAGAGAGATGTATAATTGTGACTCGTTGTCTATTTCTCCAAATATACGTCTGTGACACTGATGTGCTGCAGGACACTAATGTTATCTCAAGCTAATTTTATTTCACTACTAATTCAACATAAAGGTCACTGAAAACAAAAGTAACATCACACTACATTAAAAACGAGAAGATGTTTCCAATGCACAGCCACTCTGCTCTTCTGGGACACTGTGAAAATAAACTAAAATGCACTTTTAACATACTCACTTTGACTTAAAAAATGCATTAGGAGTACACTTGAGTGTATGAAAGATGAAAAACTAAATGCATTTGTCAAATACAGAGATAGTGTGTTAAAAGTGCAGTTAAGTTCATATCCATAGTGTCCCAGAAGAGCACAGTTGAGTCCACTTAGAAGATATTAAAAATTGTACTAATATGTATCGCCTAATTTACCCAGTTAACTGATTACACTGATAATAACACCAATTTAAGGTTTAAATATGCAAAGTAGGCATTGTTTTATTAAATATGCACTCGTCTGCATAGATGTCTAGCAGAAAAAATCTGGATGAAGTCAGTTTCAATGTTTTGACATATTAAGAGGATTTTCTTTACACTGAATACTCCGAAAACAATATATCTTTACAGTTTTGGGAGGAAATAAGATGTTGTATATAATCAAGTGAATGATATAAATGATAAAAACGTCCAGACAGGAATAAAAATGTTAAGTTTGGTGTGTTTTAGTGCTACTGAAGTGGAAACTGATGGCTCAGTGTAGTGGAAAAAACTCATATTAAGAAAATGGCCTTTTTAAAAACATGTATTGTGACTGAAATCACAAATAGATGAAACACTTCATAAGTCTGAAAAAAACCTTGACCGGTGCAAGAACAAAAAAACTGTTTTTCCAGCAGTGTCTCTTTAAGAAGTACTTTAGAATCATTTTACTAGAGCACTTTTCTTTGCCTGGGGAGCTTGTATGCATGCAAGGTCACACTATATTACCTGTCGGAGTGAGTGTTTGCCTTCTCGCCACACTCCACCTCACACAGCTCCTTATCCTTCAGCTTTCCTTTGCAGACTTTCACGATGTCGTACATGTGCAGGTAGCTGGCTGCCGCCAGGACGTCCTCCACCGGAAGAGCGCCGAACTCCAGCTTTCCCTCGTACATGAACTCCAGCAGCAGCCCGAACGCCGGCGCCGTCACGATGTCGCTGTTCAGATGCACCACGTCTCTCTTGTCCGGCTGGTCGTGGTAGAAGAGGTGGAAGTACATGCTGCACGAGGCCAGGACGGCTCGGTGGGCTCTGAAGCGTGTGTCTCCCACCAGCACAGTGCAGTCGCAGAGGAAGCCCTGGTGTCTCTGCTGACTCAGACACTGCAGTAACTGCCGGCTGTGGTCTGGGAACTCCATGCTGATGGCGTGATCTGCCGGAAAACAGGAAAAACTGGATGTTAAGTAAACGCCGGGCGGCCATTCACAACGGTGCATCTACAGACCGCCGGAGACAAACAAAAGTAGCTGTGTGCTGCATTACAAACACAGCCTGTGGGTTTCCAAGCTGCATGCTTGCTTTTCTTCTAGCACTTCTCGTATGTATGCAGACGAAGTTATTTTTCTGTGAAACAATCTGCATCGTATAAAATAAACAACTTGTAAAGATTGTTCACGGAAAATCTTTCTGATTCAGCATGCAAACACACCGAAGGCCATTGAGAAAGATCATGCGGCCACATTATAAATAAACATTTAAAACACTCAGTTTTGTTCTTGTACGTTCTTGCTTTTCACTTCTAACTCAACATACAAAAGGAATAGATTTTGTCCTTCCTAGATGTTTGCAATGCATGTCTGTCAAAAACGGACGTTTTAATTGAGTTTCGAAGCTGTCAGCTGTCTCTGATTTATAGTTTCAAGATACAAAAGAATTGTTTATCTCACTGCTCATTTAACATATGGTACACATACATTATCATAATATATGAAAACAAGTTGCTCTTCCAAGATGTTTGCAATGTGCATCTAAAATAAATGTCAAAAACTGACATGCAAAAATGTTTTTTTTTTTTTATCAGAGTTATAGTTTCAATCTACAAAATAATAATTTCACTTCTAATTCAACATAGAGACAAACACCTACTACATTAAAAAACAGTTGTGCTTCCAAGATGTTACATTGTATCCAGTGTCAAAAATGTACATTTGATTATGATTTTAAGAGACGCTTTTTAATGCACAACAATCTCGGAATTCTAAGCTACAAAACAGACTTTTATTTCACTTTAATTCACCACATAGGCCACCAAAGATATCTTAGATTAAAAACCAAGATGTTTGCACCGCGCAGCTGCAGTATATCTGTCAAAAACTGACATTTTACTAGAGTTTCAAACATGCTTTTTAATGCACAACAAACAGCTGTCTCAGAATTATAGTTCTAAGCTACAAAAGAATCGTTTGTTTTACTTCACACAGCATGCATGCCACCAAAGACGAACAAAAGCAATATCATTAAAAATAATTCGTGCATCAGAGATTTATGTCAAATATTGAAATGATTTCAAGACAGTGCACAAGAATCGAGTTGTTTAAACATTGAAGCTTAGACTATATAACAAATAATGATCGCAAACCTCAACAGACCCTCTTCTCTCAAAGCTCACACAAGTTGATCTTCACTTTGCGCTTCGCATCGAACAGCAGCGGTGCACGAGCGTCAATCCAGTCACGCGCAAACAACATCTCACATCTTAAAACATCACATCAACTCAATAAAGAGAACAGATCCAGAGCAGACGACTGAATGCAACCTCTCGTCCATGTGAGCGGAGAAAGAGCGCGCGTGCGTGTGCGTGTGCGCGTGTGTTCGGGTAGAGTCAGCTGCTCTGACATCAGCCTCAAATCTCCAGCTGTGTCTTTATGCCATATGTTCCTCAAAAGAAACCCCAAACCTCTCTGAGTTTTTGACTTTTAAGGCGTTAGAATTTTAATACGATTTTATATGGAAGCGTCTCGCTGATATTAAAGTTTTGGAGGCGCGCTCGAGCTCATGACAGGACACTTTTATTTTAAACCAAACTCGCGAGAACAAGACAGCGGTGAATTACTCGGAACTTTTACTCGCTTGTCTCCTCCTTTAATGCCCGATTTCACGCCCAAACATCCCGTGCGCTGATGTGGCTCAGGTCACGTTATAAACTCGCGGATCGCGGACAGAGTCGGGGATCAAACGCGCCGCGGAAACATTGTGTCACACTGAGTCCAGATCAAAGCGCGCACTCACCGCTGTGTCCTCAGATGAAGCCGCGTGCTCTCATGGTGTGTGTCCAGATGTTGAGTCTGTGTTTCCGCTCCTCGGAGCGATTCGAGTCCGGTGTGGTGAAGCTCCGAGCTGAATGTGTGTGTGTGTGTTTGTGTGTGTGTGTCAAGCAGGTTGTTAATGGTCCAGTCTCGCGATAACACCAGTGTACTGTACTTCAGGACAAACTCACACTGGGGCAGTAAGTAGCGGAGTTCACTTAAACTACAGCTGTGTTACTCTGCATTTCATAAAAGACCATTTATTTGTGCTAAAAATAAATAAAATAAAATAAAACAAATATGTAAAGTTTTATATATATATATATATAATGTATGTATGTGTGTATGTGTGTGTGTGTGTGTATTTGTAAAAAAAAAATCTATTATTTTGCCTTTGTAAAATTTTCTTTTAGATCTTTTTATGTTTGGGGGTTTATTCACAAGTTGCAATATCTGCTTTAATTTAATAAAATGGTTAAATTTCAAAATTATTAATGCATTTTATGTCTTGAGGTTGTGCATTAAAAAATCTATTATGTAGTATTTTTTGTTTACTTTTTATGCTTTGGGGTTTATTCATCTTAATATGCGATATTTAAATTTTACATGAAGTGACTGTAATCGGTTAATTTTTATTATTGACTTAGTAAACTGTTTTAAATATGACACCTGCCTGGTGCATTTCTGGTTAGAAGAAAAGCTTAAAATAAGAAAAATTTGCAAACACAAAGTGAGGTGAAGAGGTGAATGAAGTGTTTTTAGAGAGGGCTCTTGATGCTAAAGTTATTTTTTAGATTGCAAATTGCGATGATCCTCTCAAACCCATCCAGCCTAAATGCATTCCTCTCTTTCAATACATCTAAGTGTATAATTAGAGGCCCTTTGAGGTGCTGCCCCTCCTCCTGTGGTCTTTGTTGAGAGCGCTGATGTGTTGTGTGCTAGCAGAGCGTTTGCTGGGATCTAATCGAAGCTAATCCTGCTCTGAGCTGGAATGTCTTGGCACTGACTCGCACTACAGTCTAACAATTTTCACCTGAAAAGTTACTCTGTTCATACAACAATATCAATAAAAATATTCTTACTTGGAATATTAGTTTAATAACACTTGGACAAACATAAACTGAATGATTTAGGACTCTGAACAATAATACAAAATATTTTAAACACGTTTTAAAAATAGTTCAAGATTTTCTTTATTTTACAAAAGCTCAAGATGCTCTTTTGACCGTCTCAAATCAACCTGGAGAACATGAGCATCAGGTTTTATTCATTTAGCAAAAGAGACTGACAAAATATATTGATACATTCCCTGAAATCATGTTTGTTTTAATTATAGCTGATAATTTTCCATGTAGTAAAAATCCAACCCGTTGCATCTACAGCCTACTTTGTAACTTTGCTTGGCATCACTTCTAATGTAAGAATTCAATGAATTCGATTAATAACATCTGCTAAACGGATAAATGTAAGTGTGACTGAAACAAAGCAGCTGGTTTTCACACAACAGAACTGCAGTTGACACATTTCATGAGTAGAAGCAGCAGAAGAACATCGTCACAGGGCTATTTTGGGATGGCTCTTCCATACAAACACTCAAACTGTTGTTGATCCTGTAGACGCAGCGCAGACGTGAGCAGGAGCTGCAGCTGCTCATCTCGTGTCCTCTGCAACTGTTCAGGTCACCTTTTGTCCAAACTCCAGCTGTCCAGTGCTTTGAAAGGGCCATTTGAAGCTTCTCTAAAGGACTGGTTAAGCAGGCTGTTCTTACAATACTCTGAGGTTTGGATTCCTCTTGTACTAGCTCATCTGGGCTGCTCTTTCACACTGGAGATAAAATTGTTTTCTTTATTATTATTATTATTGGTTTTCATTGCACAGAAGGTTCTTTAAGGTTCATACATTTAAAAACTGTTCATTTGGGAAACCAAAAATGGTTCTTCATGTGAACATATTTGGAGAAATGTAGCATTGCATCAGTGTCTGAGCAATGGATGCTTTGCAGTGAATGGGTGCCGTCAGAATGAGAGTCCAAACAGCGGATAAAAACATTGTAGTAATCCACTCGAGTCCATCAGTTAACATCTTGAGAAGACAAAAGCTGCATGTTTGTAAGAAACAAGTCCATTTTTAAGATGTTCAAACTGCTAAAATATGTGAAAAGGAGTCTCACCTGAATCAGGAGAGAAATCTGCACAAATAAAGCACCGTTTACTAGCCAAAACACCTCTTAACAAATATGTGACTGATGGACTGGATTGCTGTGGATTATTGTGATGTTTTTATCAGCTGTTTGGACTCTCATTCTGACGGCACCCATTCACTTCAGAGCATCCATTGATGAGACACTGATGCAATGCTGCATTTCTCCAAACCCGATGAAGAAACAAACTCATCCTGATCTTGTCTGACTTGAGGATGAGCAAGAGAAAGTGCTTTTTGAATCAACAGCAAACAAAGAGGACTATAATCGGTTGTTTGACTGACATCGGTATAGACACTGATTTTTCTCAGACTCTGATGTAATGTGTTTCATTCTCTTGTCCGGAGAGAGAGGTTGGCTGTAGTTTGTGGACAGTGTGTTTACGGCTTACACAATGCAGTGGTTGTGTTCATGGGACTGGGAATGACAGCGAGAGGTTCCCACAGAGAGCCAGAGTGAGAGAAAACTTCCTGGAGGCTCGTTTTTTTTCTGTCGGTTCTCATCAATGGCATTCCAGCCCAAGCCTCTCTTCGCCCGGTCAGACAAAAGCATCACATTCCTCTGTTGTCCTCTGGCCAGCCCGTCCATGCCATTCACACACACACACACACACACAAAACCAGCTTCCCAGCTCTGGATTTCTATTGAAGATTTACCATCAGATCAGCTGGGATGCAAGAGATCCCCACAGGAGCTGATCACCTAAAAATGACAATTCTGTCATCACTTTCTGTCCTCTGTGGAGCAAAATAAGCTGTTTAGCTCAATGTTCATATCTCTTGCGAACAAGGATCTTGCTGTAAATATACTTAGATATACATATAATTAAAAAGAAATAAAAATCGAAAAATGTGTAAAAATCTGAAATGATTAAATATATTATTATTAATATTTAAAATCCATATAAATGAAAAATGAATTAACAGCATTATAGCTTGTTAACCCATTAGCTCTCAAATTCATACAGTAACAATTTCTGTATGACATTAGATATACATATAATAAGAAATAATACATTATTCATAAATATTGTAATTAATAAAGATTAAAAATAGAAAAACATTATAGTTTTTATACTCTTATTTGCCCATATTATATTTGTCATACAGTAACAATTTCTATATAAAAAGAAAATAAATAAAAATATTTAAAAAATATATAATAAATATATTATTAGTTAATATTTAAAACCAATTAAAAACGAAAAATAAAATAAAAACATAGTCTGTTAAAAGTCTAGAAAATCAAATAACATATTTTCTCGATTAAGCATGAACAGTTTTTATATCAAATTAAATATACATGTAAAAAAGACTTGTGATTTATTTTAATGAAATTAAAGATAATTTCACAGCCATATTTTATATTTTATATATACGGCATTCAAAAATTAAATGAGCAAATCATTAAATTATTAAATTATTTTATATATATATATATATATATATATATATATATATATATATATATATATATATATATATATATATATATATATATATATAAACTATAGCCCTATCTGTAGTGTAGTAGTTTAGTATACTGTAGTGTAGTGTGAGGTCGTATACTGTAGTGTAGTGTATTGTAGTATACTGTAGTGTAGTATAGTGTAGTGTGATGTCATATACTGTAGTGTAGTGTATTGTAGAATAATGTAGTAAAGTATAGTGTAGTGTATTGTAGTATACTGTAGTGTAGTATAGTGTAGTTGGTTGTAGTATACTGTAATGTAGTCTGATGTTGTATACTGTAGTGTAGTGTATTTTAGTAAACTGTACTGTAGTATAGTATAGTGTAGTGTGATGTCATATACTGTAGTGTAGTGTATTGTAGTATACTGTATTGTAGTGTAGTATAGTGTAGTGTGATGTCATATACTGTAGTGTAGTGTATTGTAGTATACTGTAGTGTAGTATAGTGTAGTGTGTTATAGTATACTGTAGTGAAGTGTGATGTCGTATTCTGTAGTGTAGTGTGTTGTAGTATACTGTAGTGTAGTATAGTGTAGTGTATTGTTGTATACTGTAGTGTAGTATAGTGTAGTGGGTTGGAGTATACTGTAGTGTGGTGTAAATACTGTAGTTTAGTGCAGTGTAATGTAGTGTTGTATAATGTAGTATACTGTAGTGTAGTGTGATGTGGTGAATTATTCTGTACTTTAGTGTGGTGTAGTGAAGTGTATTGTCAGTGTGAGTATGTGGCAGGCTCTAGGACCCATTGTGCCATAGTGTTCTGTACTGTCGTATACTGTGGTGTACTGTACTGTAGTATACGGTACTGTACGGTACGGTAGTATATTGTCAGTGTGAGCGTGAGGCGGGCTCAAGGACCCAGTGCACCGTTCTCACCAGATTCTCGCCGCAGGCTGAAGGCTCACACTGTGGGTAGTGTAGTATAGTATACTGTACTGTACTGTAGTATACTGTGATGTACTGTACTGTAGTGTAGTATATTGTAAGTGTGAGTGTGTGGCAGGCTCTAGGACCCGGCGTGCCTCTCTCGCCAGACTCTATCCACAGGCTGGAGTCTCTTGATGTGGGGAGTGTAGTATAGTATACTGTACTGTACTGTAGTATACTGTGATGTACTGTACTGTGGTGTAGTATATTGTAAGTGTGAGTGTGTGGCGGGCTCTAGGACCGGGCATGCCTCTCTCCCCAGACTCTATCCACAGGCTGGAGTCTCTTGATGTGGGGAGTGTAGTGTAGTATACTGTATTGTACTGTAGTATACTGTAGTGTAGTATATTGTAAGTGTGAGTGTGTGGCGGGCTCTAGGACCAAGCGTGCCTTTCTCGCAAGACTCTATCCACAGGCTGGAGTCTTTCGCTCTGGGGAGTGTAGTGTAGTATACTGTACTGTACTGTAGTATACTGTGATGTACTGTACTGTAATGTAGTATATTTTAAGTGTGTGGCCGGCTCTAGGACCCAGGGTGCCTCTCTCGCCGGACTCTATCCACAGGCTGGAGTCTTTCGCTCTGGGGAGTGTAGTGTAGTAGTATACTGTACTTTACTGTAGTGTAGTATATTGTCAGTCTGAGTGTGCGGCGGGCTCTAGGACCCTGCGCGCCTCTCTCGCCGGACTCTCTCCGCGGGCTGGAGTCTCTCTCTGTGGGGAGTGCAGTGGAGGAGAGGCGAGGACACGCTCGTGCTCATCAAAACACTTTTACCTGTTTTCTGCGGGATTAAAGTAGCACCCGAGGCAGCGAGCTCCTCCACAGCAATGCGCCGGAGCCCTCAGTGAAACCCATCTCGGTAAAGTGTCTCCATTCAGTTTGATGTCAGTTGTTGAAGCTCTGCTGCGCTCAATAGGATGCGGTTTATTTCTCTCACAGAGGCCTAAAATAAAAGACTCGAGCTGTCAAATGAAACCACCCCACAGGGGGTGGATGAAAGTACTAGTTTAGCTGCTGGTTAAAGCGGTGATCTCTAGTTTAGGAAGCGCAGCAGTGTCTTTATTCGTCTCTTTGTTCATCTGTCAGTTGTTACTTTGTGTCACTTTAAGCGCGCGCACGCGCAGGCCCAAAGCCACAATGTTTAAATGTAGCAGTATTCGAATGTTACAGTGTTTCTCTCGTCGTTCTCTATACATTCCGATGTCTCTGTACGTGACAGTCCTGCTGTGTTTACAAACGTGTGTCTGTATCTCTGTCTTCCTGGTAATGTTTAATCATACTGTAACCTGAGGTGCTTGTGTTTACCCTAAGAGCTGACTAACACTAATTACCACAGTACTACCATACTGTTTTAGCAAGAGCGTTGGAGCAATATGGAAATGAATGTGAACATGTTTAAGTGAATTCCAATGTAAAAGTCTGTAGAGAGGGTCGTGTGGCTGGACTGTCAGATGACTGGAGCTGAAGATGCTGACAGTATAATGAGAGGATACACACTCACACGAGCTCTGCTTCAGCTGGTCTGTGCTTCTGTGCTGTGACTTCATCTAATCATGATGGATCTTGTTTACTTCAGGCTGGTTTAGTCTTTGATTCTGGATTGTTTTTGATTATAGCTTGTGTGGAGCATTCAATCAGGTCCTTGGGTTGGGTGTACAGTATCAAAGCTTCCACACACACCTACTCGTTCTGCATGATGTCTACACTTGAGTGTAAGAGTGAAGTCATTTAATCTGAGAAATCACACGAATGGAAATATGGACTGATTACATGATTCACACATTTTACACAGCTTCATAAACTTCATCCTTTACATTATGTATGTATGTAATATATATAGTACATATAAAATAGTCAAATAATACATACAAAATAATACAAATACATTATATATATATGGATATTTTAAATGATGTTAGATAGATAGATAGATAGATAGTCCAAACTTTAGACTTGTACTGTATCGTCTCTGTACTGAGGCCTGGACATCTTCTCATGTGAACACTGCTCATGATCTGTTAGTGAGGAGTCTCTCAGGTCATGTGACCTGTGGGCGGATGAGGGATGAAGATGCTAAGGGAATGTTTGACATTCTTCTGCGAGATGTCTTTGAGTTCCTTCGGGTCCCGCTGACGCACACATGTGCCACATGCAGAATGTGAAGAATGCAGAATCTCGCTGGGACACAGTCAGGCGTATTGTGCGATGAGTTTGAGCCGCTGGAATCAGTCTGATGCAGAATCACATCGTGTCATGTGACTGGCCTGGCCTGCTTGTTTCAGTCTGATTGGAGAGATCGCACTTCTTTACACTGTGAAGACAAGCAGATTATTAAACGTGGGCTTGAAATACAGTAAATGATGTGTTCTCCACTCATATCCTTTGCATTGAATGGAGTCTGAGTTTACAGACGCTGGCAGAATCGTGAATGACTTTAATCAGGGTGGGACGGCGAGTGAAGACAGATCATGTGACCCCGAGCAGGGTATTGGGTTCATTCAGACGGCTAGCTCTGGCTGCATGCCATCCCTCGCTGTGTGTGTGTGTGTGTGTGTGTGTGTGTGGACTGCTGCAGTAAAAACACTCTGGGTTTGTTGCTAAGAGCCAAAACATACTCGCTTCCGTCTTCTCGACTCTTTTGCAGTTGTAATATCCACTTACACATGGACTAAAATTATAACAAAATTATTCTGATGAAGTTGGAAAAGTATTTTTTTTAAATATAGGAATGATGTAGTGAACAAAATATGGGAGAATTCTCTTATAAATCAACCAATTTTATGAGGTGCATCTTTGGATAATATTATATATTATAACAATATTATAGGAACTAACATGAAAAATAGCCTTCGGGCTAATTTGGGTATATTTGCATTCATAAATATTGATTAATTTACACTGAAATAAATAAATGTAAATGTCTATAAATATAAGTTTTAATATAAATTTTTGATGTGCTATATACACACTTTTTCCCAGTACTTGCATGTGCTATATATTTATATGCTGTTTATACTGTAAACAAATATTTGTAGAAGTTGTAAATAATAATATTAGTGGAGTACGTAACACCCCGTCCCCCAAAAAATCATTTATATTTATTTTTTCCCTATTTTTATGTAATATCCAGTAAACACATTAACCAAACACTATGATTAAATTCTAAAATTAAATAAAAGCTTAAACTTAAAATAAATAAATATATATATATATATATATATATATATATATATATATATATATATATATATATATATATATATATATATTTATATATATATATATATATATATATATATATTTATTTATATAAATATATATATATATAATTTTATGTATTGTTTATTCAAAATATTTATTTTGTAGACAGCAAACTGCTTTTAAGGTAAATAAATAGATATATAGATAAATAAATAAGTAGTTATACATAAAAAATTGCTGAAATAGTATTTCAGTTTTTCTATTTCAAAATGTCACGTTTAATTCAATGTGTTATTTGCATTTTCTCTCTAATTATTTGTGAAATGTAATTAATTTACAAGCAATTGAAGCCTGCCCTCAGTTTTGCTCGTGTACACTGTAAAAATAGACTTTTCAAAGTTGTAAATAAAGATTCTTGGAGTATCACATTTCAGTGTTTGAGTGCATTTTATTTTCAACTAGATCCTACCTGTTTATCGCTTTATTTTCATTCAAAATGTTTTATGAGGATGCAATACAGAAGGAAGCTGTCTATGTAGGCAGCACACTAGATTTAGAAGCGAGTGAATACGAGAGACTTCTGGTCCCCGGCTGAACTTTGCTTATTGTAAATGACCGAGTTCCTGTAAAGCAGACAGTGGCTGGTCAACATGTTTGTGTTTATTTACGCTGGTGCCATCGTTTTTAGTCGTCTTCCTTTAGCACAGGAAGTGGTGGCTTCTTGCACTGAGCGTGATACTGTCTCACATTATCTCTGCGCTGAGCGTCTGTCGGTCGAGCGCTGCAGACGTGCTGCAGTTGTTGTTGTGGAGAGTGAATTGTAATAATTTGATCGCTGAATGACTCGGAGCGTATCCAAAGTGTGTCAGTGAGGTTTTCAGAAGGACGGATCGACTTCAGCGTGATGCAGTCTGTTTTTAATACATTTAGAGATTTATTGAGAATGAGATTGTTGCTGAAGTTTTATGAGTCAATATAGCACTGAAAGATTTTATCACAGAAAAGGGTTAATTTGCTTAATGACTTTGCTTAATGATAATGTTTCTGCTAATCAAGGCTGCATTTATTTGATCAAAAATACAGCAAAAATGTGAAATATTATTATGATTTAAATCATCTGTGTTCTTTGTGAATCTGTGTTAAAGTGTAATGTATTTCTGTGATGCTCCGCTGTATTTTCAGCATCATTTCTCCAGTCTTCAGTGTCACATGATCTTCAGAAATCATGAAAATATGATGATTTACTGCTCAAGAAACATTTCTGATTATTATCAAAACAGTTGTGCTGCACAATATTTTTGTGGAAACCGAGATATGTTTTATTTTGCAGGATTCACAGATGAACAGAAAGTTTAAAAGAACTGCATTTATTTGAAATAGAAATCCTTTTTTAACATTATACATATCTTTACTGTCATGTTTGATCAATTTAATTTATCCTTGATGAATAAAAGTAGTCATTTGTTTCAACAAAGATGATAACATGTCTTAATTCCAATTATAAATATATATTTTTTAATTCAATGAGAGTTTCTATATATTGCATTGTCTGTTAAAACCTAAAAGGTTTATTTTAAATAGACATTTTTTTTAAATATTGATTCATACATTCATCAAACAACACAGGTTGAGCTTTATAAACATAATCATGTGAGTTATGTTCAAGGCTTAAATGTCTTTGCGTTTTGTTTGTCTAGAAAGTGTTTCTGTTTTTGTTAGTTCCCTGATGTATTTAAAGTGACAGTTCACCAAAAAATAAAAAACGTTGTTCCAAACCTGTATGAGTTTTTTTTCTGCTGTAGAAGATAAACAAATACATTTTGAAGAATTTTGGCAACCAAACAGTTGACGGTACCCATTGACTTTCATAGTATGTGATCAAAATACAGTGGAAGTCAATGGAGACCATCATGTAACAACTTGAGGGTGAAATAATTCTTCCATCATTTACTTTTTATCTATTGAACATAAAATGAAGATTTTTTTTCAAGATTGTTGGCAACCAAACAGTTGACGGTACCCATTGACTTCCATAGTTTTTTTTTCTCCTTACTATGGAAGTCAATTGGGACCATCATGTAACAACTTGAGGGTGAAATAATTTTTCCATCATTTAAAATTTTTTCTATTGAACAGAAAATGAAGATATTTCAAAGATGGAGGTAACCAAACAGTTGACGGTACCCATCCATAATTTTATTTTCCATAATATAGAAGTCAATGAGGACCATCATGTAACAACTTGGGAGTTAAATAATTCTGCCATCAGTTTGACTATAACTATATTTCTATTAAACACAAAATGAAGATATTTCAAAGAATGTTGGCAACCAAACAGTTGACGGTACCCATTGACTTTCATAGTATGGGAACAAAATACAGTGGAAGTCAATGGAGACCATCATGTAACAACTTGAGGGTGAAATAATTATTCCATTATTTACTTTTTATCTAGTGAACATAAAATGAAGATTTTTTTTTTGAAGATTGTAGGCAACCAAACAGTTGACGGTACCCATTGACTTCCATAGTTTTATTTTCCATAATATAGAAGTCAATGAGGACCATCATGTAACATCTTGAGAGTGAAATAATTCTGCCATCACTATGACTATAACTATATTTCTATTGAACACAAAATGAAGATATTTCAAAGAATGGAGGTAACCAAACAGTTGACGGTAACCATCCATAATTCTATTATTAAGTCAATGAGGGCCATCCTGTAACAACTTGAGGGTGAAATAATTCTTCCATCATTTAATTTTTATCTATTGAACACCAAAATGAAGATATTTCAAAGAATGTTGGTTACCAAACAGTTGACGGTACCCATTGACTTTCATAGTATGGAAACAAAACACATTGTAAGTCATTGGGGACTGGAGTCTCAAACAGGTTTGGATCAACTTGAGGCTGAGTCAGTGCTGACAGAATTGTCATTTTTTGGGTGCACTGTCCCTTTAAGTGTTTAGATGTGCTGAACAGCACTGGTTTAATTGGTTTTAAACTCGTTCTCCCGCAGGCGACCCGTGTGAAGAGGCTTTACGCTGGCCGGATCGAAGCACTCGGTGGATCTGGATAGACTGACGGCCGGAGAGCATGATGACAGACGTGGTGATCGTGAAGGAGGGATGGCTCCACAAGCGAGGTGCGTTGTCTCTTTAGTGTGTATCGATCGCCTCTGATTTACTTCCTTCAGATCGCACGAGCTCCAGTAAACAAGTCACTAAAGCATCAAGAGTGCTGACAGAGTTCATAAAGAATCAAAGTTACGTTTGATCGCCTGAATCTGGAGTTTCCCTGAAAGACTTGGGACTGTCTGAGTTTGTTTCTGAACGCCTACACAATCAGTTAAAGTCCACATGATCATAAATTCAACATATTTACTGTACTCTCACGCAATAATTCATAAGAGATGTTATTCGAAAGACTAAATTGGTTTTTAAGATTAGTTAACATTAAGTAGCAATATATTAAAGAGCGTTTATTATCTTTTGTTAATGTTAGTAAAAATAATTGTTCATGTTACAGTGCATTTTAAAATAATGTGTTGCTAAATGTTATTGTAATAGTAATGATAATACATAAGTTAATGTTTAATACATTTATTAAAATTAATAATATAAATATGAAATTAAATTGCAGTGTTATGATTTTTTTTATGATATTTTTTTTGTTTTTGTTCTTATGAATATAATATAATCACAGACATTTATTGAATTTTTTGCATGTATTGCATTTGAATAATATATTACTTAATGTCAAAATAATTATACATGAATGAAATTCTAATAATTAATACATGCATACAATATTAATAAAATAAATATAAAAATTAATTATATAAATTACTTTTAATGCTTTATAGATGTTCCTTGCAGCTAAAATGAAAACAGAAAATATAAAAATAAAAAAAAGAATTAAAATATTAATAAAAACTGTTATAGTATCTCAATGATACGAAATAACACTGGTTCATTTTTAGTTTAAGTTATCTAATGCAGTGCACTTGTTAAGAAAAGTAATTAAAATACATTTCCAGTAAAATTTTAATAATGTCACATAAATAAAAGCATGTCTTTTTCTCATTGAGTGTCTTGTTTCATATTAGTTTAGAAAGCTGGGTCACGAGCAGTGTTTCTCATTGACCCAGGACGCTCCTTTAGATGACTTCTCTAGATCAGTCAAACACTCTTTGACTCTTTCTGTCTGCGCTGAGGATGCGTTTGTGTCTGGTGTGTGTGTGTGTGTGTGTGTGTGTGTGTGAACGTCCTGTCTGTGGTGACCAGCTGCTTGTCACTGATGCAGCTGATAAGGGTTGTGTAATGCGAAGGAAACTGCTACAAATGCATGAGAGAGATTTACATGAACAGTTTCTTCTGTCAGTCTTTCTTGCACGGTTTAATTCGCAATTGTCCAGTATGATGTCTCATAGAAGCGGCCGCACTGAGAAAATACTTATTTAGATGATTATTTAGCATCTTCATTCATTGAAAATGATATCAAAGAAAACATGAAGGTGGTATAAAATGAAATTTTTGTGTGTTTACGTTTTTATGCTTGTTGTTAGTCGATTGTGCGAGCACGTTTTAATCTCTTACTGCCTTTTTTTGCTTTAATTTTATTTTAATTTGTAAAAAAATTAAATTAAATTAAATTAAAAATATAAAAAATGTATTGTAATAAAAAATGTAATGTTCAAAATATAAAAAAATAAATAAATTGTTTTTAATTTTCCGGTGAAGCACTTTAGATGATCTGCTTCTTCATTCACTGAACTGTAGGAAATTAAATGAACAAATTTTTTTTTTAAGTTTGCATGAAATTAAAATTCACCATTTATTTTTTTAATGCATGTTAATAGTCTTATTGCGAATGTTTCATGCACATATATTTTTAATGAATTTGTCATGATTAAAATAAAATTATATGAAAAGTAAATATTAAAGTCTTTGATAAAAACACAAAAGATTAAATATTTTAAAATATATTTTAACTATCAGTAAAACAATTTGCATAAACTCCGCCTCTTTCTTACAATTACGATCAGATCCACCCCCATTTTTCTGAGTGCCACGCCCACATCTCATCATCTCATTGTTGCATTGAACAAAGTCACGCCCTCTTTTTTTTTTTCAGGTGTACGTAGTGGTATTAGATATGATGGTTTTTAATCATTAACGTTAAAAATCTCTCCACGATCTGCTTTTGAAGAAATATCGTAATATCGTGCTCCATTCCACATTCGATCCACTACAGTTCTGGCTCCTCCACATGCATCACATCAATGCATTCACATGTCTGTATATTAGATGTCTTAAAGGGACAGTACGTCTATTAAAATGAAGCCTACTGTCATCACCCTAACATTTCATTTGTCACGTTGTCCCAAACCTGTACTGATTTCTTTCTTCTTGGTGTTATGGTTATTTTAGTATTCGAGCTGGGTGATGACGTCGTTT
>NC_068412.1:28246704-28264204 GCF_023724105.1 Carassius gibelio | reverse complement strand
GGCCAGGAGCCCAGTGAAGGCCTGATTCATGAGCTCAGCTCTCCATTGTCTGAGCTGTGTCTGCTGTAAAGAAACCTCCCCTCGTTACACTAATGAAGGGAAAATCAATTAGAACGGCTTTACTAGATGAAGAAGAAAAAATAGCTAGACATTTACATTTTCTGAACAATTGTCTTTGCTAGAATGTTGATGAATGAGCTTTTGACTGTGTTGCTATGTGTTTGCTACGGTGTTGCTGTAATGCTATAGTGTTATGAGTGGGTGTCTAGGTGTTGCTGTGATACTAGAGTGTTGTGAGTGGTTGCCGGGGTGTTTTTATGTGGTTGCTATAATGCTAGACTGTTGTGAGTGGTTGCCAGGGTGTTGCTATTTGGTTGCTATAATGCTAGACTGTTGTGAGTGGTTGCCAGGGTGTTGCTATGTGGTTGCTATAATGCTAGACTGTTGTGAGTGGTTGCCAGGGTGTTGCTATGTGGTTGCTATAATGCTAGACTGTTGTGAGTGGTTGCCAGGGTGTTGCTATGTGGTTGCTATAATGCTAGACTGTTGTGAGTGGTTGCCAGGTTTTGCTGTGTGGTTGCTATAATGCTAGACTGTTGTGAGTGGTTGCCAGGGTGTTGCTATTTGGTTGCTATAATGCTAGACTGTTGTGAATGGTTGCCAGGGTGTTGCTGTGTGGTTGCTATAATGTTAGACTGTTGTGAGTGGTTGCCAGGGTGTTGCTATGTGGTTGCTATAATGCTAGACAGTTGTAAGTGGTTGCCAGGGTGTTGCTGTGTGGTTGCTATAATGCTAAACTGTTGTGAGTGGTTGCCAGGGTGTTGCTATTTGGTTGCTATAATGCTAGACTGTTGTGAATGGTTGCCAGGGTGTTGCTATGTGGTTGCTATAATGCTAGACAGTTGTGAGTGGTTGCCAGGGTGTTGCTGTGTGGTTGCTATAATGCCAGACTGTTGTGAGTCGTTGCCAGGGTGTTGCTATGTGGTTGCTATAATGCTTGACTGTTGTGAGTGGTTGCCAGGGTGTTGCTATGTGGTTGCTATAATGTTAGACTGTTGTGAGTGGTTGCCAGGGTGTTGCTATTTGGTTGCTATAATGCTAGACTGTTGTGAGTCATTGCCAGGGTGTTGCTATGTGGTTGCTATAATGCTTGACTGTTGTGAGTGGTTGCCAGGGTGTTGCTATGTGGTTGCTATAATGTTAGACTGTTGTGAGTCGTTGCCAGGGTGTTGCTATGTGGTTGCTATAATGTTAGACTGTTGTGAGTCGTTGCCAGGGTGTTGCTATGTGGTTGCTATAATGCTTGACTGTTGTGAGTGGTTGCCAGGGTGTTGCTATGTGGTTGCTATAATGTTAGACTGTTGTGAGTCGTTGCCAGGGTGTTGCTATGTGGTTGCTATAATGTTAGACTGTTGTGAGTGGTTGCCAGGGTGTTGCTATGATATTAGATTTTTAGAAGTGGTTGTCTGGATGTTGCTATGTGGTTGCTAGGATGATGCTAAAGTGTTGACTGGTTACCAGGGTGTTGCTATGTGGTTGTTAGGATGACGCTAAAGTGTTGACTGGTTACCAGGGTGTTGCTATGTGGTTGTTGGGATGATGCTAGAGTGTTGTGAGTGTTGTCAGGGTTTTGCTATGTGGTTGCTAAGATGATGCTAAAGCGTTGAGTAGTTGCCAGGGTGTTGATATGTGATTGTTATGATTCTAGAGTGTTAAGTGGTTGCCAGGGTGTTGCTAAGTGGTTGTTATGATGCCTTCATGTTGTGAGTGGTTGTCTGGGTGTTGCTGTGTGGTTGCTAGGATGATGCTACAGTGTTGAGTGTGGTTGCCAGGAGTTTTTACGCCATTGCTAAGGTTTTCTGATTTCTTTGTGTGTGTGTGTGTGTGTGTGTGTGTGTGTGTAGTTGAAATGTTTTGTGGGATGACTACAGCTGATGGAAATGGTGCATTGCACTCACACACTCAGCTTTAATGCAGTGGCTCAGAAGCACAGTTGTGTGTTTCAGATGATCGTGTGTAAAGACTGGTTCCTGGTGTGGTTAGAGAGCGCCGGGCATCAGTGGTGGTCTCGTCTGGGTGTGTCTGTAAATGTGGGTGTGCCGCGCACAAAACTCACATCTCAATCTCGCAGTTTGACACTAACACGTTACCCCTCCTTTCTTTCAGATGTTCTTCTGTGTCTCTTTTCTAGCTTTCTCTTTCAGTTATGGATGTTTAGTATAGTTTGTGTTCTGTTTTTAAAGTATCCTGAATTTACTGGCAACATTTTTTGTTATAAGTTTTTATTTATTTTATTTTTTTATAGGTTTCTGTGTGAATCATTCTAATATGATGATTTACCGCTAAAGAAACATTTCTGATTATTAGCAATGTTGTTTCTGTGAAAAGCATGATAGTATTTTTTTCATGATACTTTGATCAATTGAAAGTTCAAAAGAACAGCATATATTTGGGATATATTTACTTTTGTTGAAGAAAGAACCATGGACCACAAAACTAAAGCATGCCACTAAAGCACCTTTATTTTCAAGAGTGTGCTCTCTTTTTATTCTGACTTTCTGCAGCTCATAACTTCTCACAAAATAGCTTGTGTCTCATCTGATGGCCGTCTGATGATGTTTCCCATGTCTCCAGTGTGACACGCTTCTCTTCTCCTCTCCTCTGACTCTATTCATCACTGTCCCGTGAGCGCTGGTGCTCTGGCTGGAGGGGCAGCGGTGGATCAGGGTTCCCCGGGTGGAGCTCCTCTGTCTGCTGTCTGGAGGCCAGCAGGTCCCTGTGCTGCGGGTGATGGCAGACAGGCTCCTGCTAAATGTGCTGGAGAGATGTAAATTGCCAGAGTGCAGCTGTCAGAAGGGAGGGCGAGCATGTGTGTGTGTGGGGGTCTGCTTCTGTCTGTGTATCTGCCGCAGTGGCGCACCCGCTGTGTGCTTACTTTTCTGTGCCCAAACCTCCTGCTCTTCAATTGTGCTTCACATCCGGCCCATTTTTCTAATGTTCGCTCTGCCTTCGTCTTCGTCTGTGTTTCTCTTCTGCGTGTTTCTGATCGCTGTGGTCTCTCCCGGCTCTGACATCCATCATGCGATGAGATCTTGTTGCTTTTGCTCCTGAATGCATTTGTCAAGTGGATGAGAGGGCTGATTCTTTGTATTTAGATGAGTGAAGTTATACAAGTTAATAAAGTTTGAAAAATTCTACACAATCACACAAAGATTGTTTGATTCAGGAGTCGTTATCCTGACATCACAGGAAATGTTGCGATGCAATGCTGAAACTAGAATTTTTAAAACATTACATTTTTAAGAACCATAGGTCATGAGCTTTTGACTTTAGAACTTTATATTTTTTAAAGCTTACATATTTAGAGCCTTCGATTTTAAAACCTTACATTTTTAGAACCTTGGCTCGTGAGTTTTAAAAGTTTTAGAACTTTAGATTTTTAAAAGCTTACATATTTAGAACCTTGGATTTTAAACCATAGATTTTAGAACTTTACATTTTTAAAACCTTTCCTTTTTAGGACCTTAGATTTAGAAGCTTAGTTTGTTTTTAAACCTGACATTTTTAGAAGCTTAGATTTTTACAAACTTAAATTTTTAGAACCATATCTGTTTAGGATTTAAATATCTGACAATTTTAGAAGCATAGATATTTAGAGCCCTATATAGAATCTTGCATTTTTAGAACCTGATATTTTTAGAACCTTAGATTTTAGAACTTTATACTTTTAAAAGCCAGATCTTAAAACCTTAGATTTTAGAACCTTAGATTTTAAACCTTAGATTTTAGAACTTTACATATTTCAAACTTTAAATCTTTAGAACCTTAGATTTATAACTTTTTAGAAGCTTAGATTTTTACAAACTTACATTTTTAGAACCATATAAATGTAGGAGTTTAGATTTTTAATATCTGAAAGTTTTAGAAGCTTAGATTTTTACAAACTTTAATTTTAGAACCATAAAATTTAGGAGTTTAGTTTTTTTTTTTTTAAACCTGAAATTTTTAGAACCTTACATTTTAGAACCTTAGACATTAAACCTTAGATTTTAGAACTTTACATTTTTCAAACTTTAAATCTTTAGAACTTTAGATTTAGAAGCTTAGATTTTTACAAACTTACATTTTTAGAACCATATATATTTAGGAGTGAAGCATAAATATTTAAAGACCCTTATAGATCCTTGGATTTTTAGAATCTTAGATTTTTAGACCCTTAGATTTTTTTTTTTTTACACAACATTTTTAGAACCATTTATGTCCATGAGCCTTTGATTTTAGAATATTAGATTTCTAAAAGCTTACATATTTAGATCCTTAGATTTTAAAACCTGACATTTTTTAGAACCCTACATTTTTTAACCTTATGGTTTAGAAACATTAGATTTTAGAATTTAACATATTTTACACAAAATCTAAAATGTTTAGAACTTTGGATTTCTAGAACCTTAGATTGTTTTGTACTAGAACCATACATTCTAGAAGCTTAGATTTTTAATATCTGAAATTTTTAGAAGCTTATACAATTTAGAACCCTATGTCGTTTAGAACCTTGGATTTTTAGAACCTTGGATTTTTAGAATCTTGGATTTTTAGAACCTGAAATTTTTGGAACCTTAGATTTTGGAATTTTAGATTTTCAAATCATTAGATTTTTTAAAGCATGACATTTATAGAACCTTACAATTTGGAACTCTTTCTAGTCTAGTTGTGTAATAACCCTGGCATTGTATATTACAAATATTGTTGGTTTATATATATATATATATATATATATATATATATATATATATATATAAAAGTTTTGCTGTGAGTGAAGAATAAATCAAACAGAATGATTCATTCTGTATCTTATATTTCCATAGGCTACTGTTAAACACAGTCACATTACATGGATGGGAATATGCTTATGGAAATGATATGCAGATTAGGTTATGCATAGCCAAATGAGCTCCATATATGGTTATTGTGGTGATGATATGTAAAGGCATATATGCATTTCTTCCACTAAAGGCAATATGGTGCAGATTCTTGCATACATACAGTTTTATAAATGGTTGTGCTTATGGAAAATCTGCTTTTTGTGCATACACAGGCTTTTAGGATGAAATCTATGCAGAGTTGTACACATAAGGCCCCAGATGTTAGTCAAAAGACTGGGCTTGCAGGTTTTCTAGTATTGCTATGCTGTTACAACTCTTGATTTTATTTGCCGAAAATGACCTTTAAAAGTTGCATTGTTCAGCATCTGTGCAATCCCACAACATTTTTTTAATAATTGTTTATTATTTAATAGATAATCACAATTTAGTTTGACAGCAGACTTGCCTCTTTCACATAAAACATCAGTAGCAGACTTTTCTGGCAGTTTTATGATTTCTTAAACTGCTAAAGTTCCAGTGCTTATTTGCATTATTTACTTTGTTATTTCAGAGGATCATGAGAAAATATTGCACGGATAAACATGTGATAATAGAAAACAAAAAGAAGTTCAAGATCAAAGATTTTCATGTAAAGTGACAACAAAGTCACTGATTTATTTTGATCACTGAAGAAACTTTTGCTGTATTTGTCTTTTATTTTGTGCACAATCACTTTTTTGGTCACTTTTGTCATTTTGTATTTTTTCTCACGTCAGTAAAATATTTTGATCTTTGATTTTATTTGTCATTTTCTGTCACTTTATATGAAAATCTTCAGTTAAATATTTAAACATATACTTTGACTTTTTTTTTTTTTAATTTTTTGTCATTGTATATGAACATTTTCAGTAAAATAATTGATTTCTTTATAGATTTTTGACCCTTGATTTTTTTGTCACTATATGAAAAATCAGTAAAATATAGTTTTATAATAAATCTTAAACTTTTTTTCTACTTATTAAATATTTAAATCTTTGATATATATATATATATATATATATATATATATATATATATATATATATATTTTTTTTTTTTTTTAATAAATTTTTTCATAGATCATCTTCAGTAAAATACTTGATTTCTTTATAGATCTTTCACTTTTTTAACTTTTTTTTATATGAAAAATCACAAAAATATTGTTGTATAATAAATCTTTCGACTTTTTTTCGTTTATTTGTATGAAAAACCTCAGTAGAATATTTCATTTTCTAATCAATCTTTGACTTTTTTTTTATTTTTTTTTATTTTTTTTGTCATTTTATATGAACATTTTCAGTAAAATTATTGATTTCTTTGTAGACCTTTGACCTTTTGACTTTTTTGTCACTATATATGATAATCATGACTTATATTTAGATCTTTGACTTTAAAAAAAAAAAATTGTCACTTTATATGAAAATCTTCATTAAATAATTGATTTCTTTATAGATCTTTGACCCTTGACTTTTTTGTCACTATATGAAAATCAGTAAAATATAGTTTTATAATAAATCTTAAACTTTTTTTTTTACTTATTAAATATATAAATCTTAGATATATATATATATATATAGATATATATATATATATATATATATATATATATATATATATATATATATATATATATATATTAATTTTTTTATTTTAATTTTTTATTTATTTATTTTTTCATAGATCATCTTCAGTAAAATACTTGATTTCTTTTTAGATCTTTCACTTTTTTTTAATATGAAAAATCACAAAAATATTGTTGTATAATAAATCTTTTGACTTTTTTTTGTTTACTTGTATGAAAAACCTCAGTAGAATATCTCATTTTCTAATAAATCTTTGACTTTTTTTTTTTTTTTTTTTTTGTCATTGTTTTAAGCACTTTGTTACTTTATTTTATACAATATTTTGTTTGCTAATAGATATTTGACTTTGACAGATTCCCAACGTGTTTCCAACATGTGAATCGAATACTTGTGAATATAATAATCCCAAAAGCTTTTCTTTATGTTGTCGAACCCAGATTCATGAGCTGAGGTTCACAATAACTGCGTTCTGTCCTGAGCATCTGTACGCATCGCTGGAATGTTTCGTTCCCGTTTGTTTGTTTGTTTTCCTTGCGCGAGCGATCCCAGTAAACGAATCCATGGAGCGCTTGTTTACCGGAACGAAAAGGCGGTGGGGGGGAATCCAGAACACAAAGAGCAGCGGAGGGGGAAAACTTCCCACAGTGTGTCTATGGTAATCAGCAGGTGCCTGTGGCCGGAGAGAAGAAGTGAAGCCTTTCTTACGAGCGTGAGAACGATCTGCAGACCCCTCTCCTCCTCCCCGCGCCTCCGTTCACCCCCTTTTCTCTTGTACGGTGGCAAAACCCGCCCCAGCGGCAACAGTGCTGTCTGCCAAACGCTCCCTCTGATCCAGCTGCAGTGAAAAACACCACCAACAAAAGACGGGAAGAAAAGGAGAAAGGCAGGAGAAGATGGAGAAGCTGCGGAAGAGTTTAAGCTGCTGCCAGGATGCTGAGACCAAGCTCAGGAACAGACTTTGTTTTCATGAAAGGGGAATTTTTGCCTCCTGGAATTGATTTGCAGGGGAATCTGTCACCTTCACGAGGGCATATTTGTTTTCTAACCATATAAAAACACAGTTAATACCAGATTCTTTCATGTAAATGCTCTGCGTATATTGAACTATATCGACGGCTGACTTTTTCAGCTGTCTTGGCTGAAGAGGTTTTTTTTTTCTTTTTAAATATTTATTGTTTTATTTTTATTTATTTACATTTTTTAAATTTTATTATGCAAAAAAAACACTTCTTGTGTATTCAACAAAATACATTAGCCACACTATTTTTGCACACAGGATATTATGAAACATATATTTTAGGTCTATATAGATTTTCACATGTGTAGTTTATATGATGGATTTTTTTAAATACCTGTCAATGCTGTGTAAATTGACAACATATTTAATATTGTTTATGTAATAAAATAATGTATCAATATAGAGCCTAAAAACAAAAATGAATACAAATGTTCCATATTATATATGCAACATTTTTTAGTAAAACTTATTTTTATTTTTTTTGCAGATATTATATGTTTTTTCACTAGTTGGATATTTTATTTTTTATTATTATTGTTTTTTATATTTTATTTTATTTAGTTTTGTCTCGTTTCTCAAGAAACCACAAGCTATGCTTTCAACAAAACACATTTAGAACCTTTCATTTTTATTTATTTGCATATATTAGAGGTATTTTTTGTACATTTTTGCACTTAGTATGAAGTGGCTTCTTGTGCATGATAAATAAACAAATAAAAAAATAAAATAAAATAAAAAAAATAAATAAAATAAAATAAAAAATAATAATTAAAATAGAAAAAATAATAAAATAAAATAAAAAATAAATAAATAAAATAAAATAAATAAAAATAAATAATAAATAAATACAATTAAATAAAATAAAAAATTATAATTAAAATAAAAAATAAATAAAATAAATAAATAAATGTGTTTTGTGTTTTAGTGGTGTATATATTTGTATATGTATGTGGCTCATTGATATGCAGAGGACGGCTCGGTTCACAGCTGCAGGATCCCGCTCCGAGGGGGAGGCCCAGGAAAAACCAACAAAAGAGCTCTTCCCTTCATTCCCGGTGTTCAGAGACTTTAATTCCCTAAATCCTGGAGCTGCTTCCTTAAACGCCTCCTTTCTCCTCTCTCTCGGTCAGCACCTTTCCCCTCGACGTCTCCGGAAGAGTCAGGAACTCTTTCAGAAGCAAACAATATTCAGACACTTTATACGTTTCTTACTACACTCTTAAAAATAACGGTGCTTCACGATGCCATAGAAGAACCTTTTTGTCTAAATGGTTCCATAAAGAACTTTTAACATCTGAAAAACCTTTCAGTTTCACAGAAGCTTCTTGATTCAGTTTTTACTCTTTCATACTCAATTTTCAAGTTTATTAATAATAGTGCAGAATTTTAAATATACAGTATAATCTCAATATTGACTATTAACTATATATTTATATATATATAGTTATATTTAATATATATATAGTTATATTTTATTATATATATATCAATTAGTATAAACACACAAATACTTACAAACTATACTATAGATTATTATAATATTATAATATATGAAGTACAATATTTCTATATTTTATTCATTTTTTTGTAATTTTATATATGTATACCATTGTTCCAAAGTTTGGATTAGTAATTTTTAAAATGTTTTTTAAGTCTCTTTTGTTCATCAAGGCTGCATTTATTAAAATAAACAATAATAATAAAAAATGTAAAAAATGAGAAAAAAACTATAAAAATAGTGAAATATTATTATAAATTAAAATAACTCTTTTCTGTGTGAGTATCTGTTAAAATGTAATTTATTTCTGTGATGCTCCGCTGTATTTTCAGCATCATTCCTCCAGTCTTCAGTGTCACATGATCAATGTTGAAAAAAGTTTTTACTCCTTATTATTATTTTTTTGAACTGGTGATCCTTTTTTCAGCATTCTTTGATGAATACAAAGTTAAAAAGAATATATTTTGTTCAAAATAGAAGTCTAGAAACATTATACAGTAGCGTTAAAAAGAAATGAATACTGTGTGTATAAATATAAACAGGTAATGTGACCGTGTCCATCTGAGATGTCTGGCAAACAATGGTCTGTTTTTCACAATCTAATTTGTTTAGATGTTCTCTGTTTACTGCCACACACACACACACACACACACACGTGAAGCTGCACGAGGAGCTGTGTGAGAGTTCCTGCGTCACTATCTGAGCAGAACAAGAGAAGAAGAAGTGTTGAGTGTGAGAAAGAGGAAGAGCTGAGAGGAAAGCACTCGAGTTTACAGGAGAGAAACAGAGGTGACAGAGACGAGACGAGGAGATGGTCAGACGGATGTGGTGGCCATGACACGGTCACATGACACGAGTGTGTGTGTGTGTGTGTGAGAGAGAGAGAAACGCTGCATGTTTGGTCTGACAGCATGCTCTGCGAAAGCAGGTTTATACATCTGTATTTACAGCATCATTTCTCCATATATATATATATATATATATATATATATATATATATATTTAATTTAAAATGAAATATTAAATTACAATTAATTAAAAAAAATTATATACATGTGTATATATCATTTTTTAAATTAATTGTAATTTTATACTTAATTGCAAATTAATAAAACATTTATTGTAATTAATTGTGATTTTTTATAAATTTTAACAATGTATTTTAAGCATAACTATATATTTTTTATCACATAAAAGCTTCGCAATTTTTTATGTATTTGTGATCGAATAAATGCAGCCTTGGTGAGCAGAAGAGACTTGTTTAAAGACATTAATATATATATATATATATATATTTGTGTGTGTGCATTGTAATATGTAATTAATTAATATTATATTATATTCCATATGTGACCCCAAGATTTTTATATATATAAAATGTAATGTACAATATGTTGCATCAGGATTAGAACCATAAAAAACATTTATTTTTTCTTTCCATAAAAGTTTATGACACTCTGTCTTTTGGATTATGAAGATATTTTATATGCAAACAATTATTCAGAACTTTGTGACTGTATAAATGTAAATATATGTATATATTCAGGCTTAGATTCGTTGAACTCTAGTTTTTAAGGCTTCTCTTTTGCCAAGTGACGTTGTATTTTCTGTGAAGGATCTGCAGAAATGAACACGGACTGAAGGTTTAGATCAGTCTTTTATTGAGCTGTCTGACTGAGAAACAGGAACTTGTGACAGAGCAGACTTCTGTGTTCAGTGTGTGTGTGTGTGTGTGTGTGTGTGTGTGGTTTGTGTGCATGTGTCTGTCACGGTTTAGTGTTTCTGTGTGAAAGGTCCTGATGTCTGGCTGCATGTGTGTGTGTGTGTGTGTGTGTGTGTGTGTGTTATACGGTTTGCATTAGACGGACAGACAGAGCACTTTTCGTTTTGAGAAGCTCATGTAACACTGATCTCTATCTTAAAACACACAAGAATATATCACCTTACCTTAAATCATCTCTTTTGATGGTGATGGCACTGACGGTCAGATGTTTAGGATCACGACGGAGTTTCTTCTGGTCATCAAGGCTGCATTTATTTGATCAAAAATACAGGGGGAAATCTATAAAATTGTGAAATATTATTATGATGTAAAATAACATTTTTCTATTTTAATATACATTAAAATATAATTTATTTCTGTGATGCTCCGCTGTATTTTCAGCATCATTACTCCTCTCTTCAGTGTCACATGATCTTCAGAAATCAGAATAATATGATGTTTTAATTGTATATTATATTTGAATATTTATGTTTTTTATTTCCATGATGTAAAGCTGAATTAAAAAATATTTATTAAAATTTTAAAATTTCCATTTATTGAAATTTTTCATGATTTAGTTTTTAGGAAGTGTTTTATTTTAATTTGCTTTTATATTATTATTATATAAAATCTATTATATTTTGTATTAGATAATTTGTTACTTTTATATTATATTAGAATATTTAGATATATTATTTCCATGATGTAAAGCTGAATTTAAATTAAAAATTAGTATTTATTTAAAATTTTTCATGATTTAATATTTAGGAAGTTTTTATTTTAATTTGCTTTTCATAATATTATATTTTTTAAATATATTTTATTTTATATTAGATAATTTGTTAATTTAATATAATATTAGAATATTTATATTTATTATTTACATGACTTAAAGCTGAATTTAAAATAATTAACAAATATATATATATATATATATATATATATATATATATTTATTTATAATTTTTGGATTGATATAAAGTTATTTTGTAACATTATTTGTTACATTTTACCATCACTTTTGATTAATGAACATCCTTGATGAATAATAGTATTAATTTCTTCCAAAAAATGAAATCTTACTGACCTCATATTTATCATTTAGCAGATGCAGTGCAACATAACATCTAAATGAGGAACACAAGCAGCGATTCATCACATATATTAACTCTATTGTAACGTGCTGTTCTTCCTGAAGTTAGCGTGTGGTTTTGATCGCTCGGATCTCTTCGCCTGCAGAAGTTTGAGCGAGGTGCTGTCTTGTGTTGCCATGATGAAAAATGGCAGCGGGGGTAATAACATATTGGGCATCTGCTGTGGATGAGAGTGTTAAGTGCACGGGGCTGAAGGACAGATGTTGTGCTGCTCCCCAGTTGTTGTGAATCAGGTGGACTCATTTGTAATGTTTTAGCTTTATTGAAGCGCTGGAGCTCCACAGAGAGAGAGAGAGAGATGGATGGACGCTCTGGAGCACTGCTCTACTTTCAGCAGTCACACACACAGACACACACACAAACACCAACACACACACCCACACACTCACACTCACACACACAGACACCAACACCAACACACACTCACTCACCCGCACAGACACACACACACACAAACACCAACACATACTCACTCAAACACACACACACACACACTCTCTCTCTCTCTCTCTCTCTCTCACACACACACACACTCACACACACAGACTCAGACACACTCACCCACACAGACACACACACACACACACAAACACCAACACTCACTCACACACACACACACACACAAACACCAACACTCACTCACTCACACACACACACACACACAAACACCAACACTCACTCACACACACACACACACAAACACCAACACTCACTCACACACACACACACACACACACACACACACTCACACACACAGACTCAGACACACTCACCCACACAGACACCCACACACACACACACACACACACACACACACAAACACCAACACTCACTCACACACACACACACACACAAACACCAACACTCACTCACACACACACACACAAACACCAACACTCACTCACACACACCCACACACACACACACACTCACACAGACTCAGACACACTCACCCACACAGACACACACACACACACACAAACACCAACACTCACTCACACACACACACACACACAAACACCAACACTCACTCACACACACCCACACACACTCACTCACACACACACACACTCACACACACAGACTCAGACACTCTCACCCACACAGACACACACACACACACACACAAACACCAACACTCACTCACACACACACACACACACACACACAAACACCAACACTCACTCACTCACTCACACACACACACACTCTCTCTTTCTCTCTCTCTCTCTCTCTCACACACACACACACACACACACACTCTCTCTCTCTCTCTCTCTCTCTCACACACACACACACACACACACACTCTCTCTCTCTCTCTCGCTCACTCTCTCTCTCTTTCTTTTTGCTTATTAATTTGAGTGTTTTTATTTCAATTTTTGCATTATTATGATTTTAGCCATTTTTAGGAAGAGTTGTATTTTGAATATGATTAAAGTTTTTTTTTCATTATTATTTTTTTATTTTACATTATGATTTTAATAATTTTAGTAAGTATTATATTTTGACAGTTTTTTGTAAAATATGTATTATTTTACATTTTTACCATTTTTTTTTTTTACATTTTTATGATTTTAATCATTTTAAATTAAAAAATATATATAAATTAATTTGACACTTCTTATCAACTCACAAACCATCAGTTTCTAGCTGCTAGTCCAAGACACATTTCCCCAAGCATATTCAGTTCACTAGCATTATCCCACAGCACTGCGCTTCACATTTGCACATCTTGCAGTGTTTAGATGACAAATGCATGTGTAGTTGCTCTGTTACGGGCCAGTCGCTGCTCCTCTGGTCTGTCACCGCTCAAATGAGCCGAAAGCCACTAAAAATCAGCGAGACAGACGTTAGTCGTGACACATCCACACTTTAGTGACAGAGGAAATGGGCCAATTAAGGACAGCTTGCTCAGACCCTGCATGGGGTTAATATTCAACTCCCGTAATTAAAAATAAATTACACTTTTCCTGGATAACTATTCAAACCGTCTCTGTGTTTCTGACGTGCTGCAGACTCTCCGTTTTTTCATTTCCAATTCCGCAACATCTGGTCTGGTGCAGTTATTTCTGCAGCGTCCTCAGCACAGATTGATTTCACTTCAGCAGCTTTGGCTCGCTCTCTCTTGTGCTGTTTGGAAGTGATTTTGCTGTTGTTTGGAGCTCAAACAAGGTTTTACATCTAAAATCTAGATGCATTGCATGCATGAAGCTAAAATCATTTCGTTAAAGGTTTAGCTCTCCGTCTTTAACCCCGTGAAGCCTGACCTGTGAAATAATCATAATATTCAGAACAGTCAGAAAGTCTATTGAAAGAGTTATATATATTTTAAAAGTTTGCATATTTCATATATCAGGCTTTTGTTTAGATGTGTGCATATTTGATACGTCAGGCGGCCATAAAAAGTCATGATTATGAGATAAAAGTTGAAATTATGATATACTGAGTCAATACCTGAGATAAAGGTCATAATTATGAGATAGGAAGATTTTATTATGACACACTAATTCTGAATTTTGAGAAAAAGTCATCATGACACAAAGTCAACTTTGAGATAAAAAAGTGATAATTTTGAGATAAAAGACGAAATTATGACATATTAAGTCTTAAGAGATAAAACATCATAATAATGTGTTAAAATTATGAGAAGTTAACATAAAAAGTCAATAAGGTAAAAAAAAATCATAATTATGAGATAATCACAATTATGACACACTGCATCGTAATATTGAGAAAAGTGTCATAATTATGATATAAATTAATATTTTAAGTTATAATACATATATATGTTTATTCATGAAGCAAATCGTTGCAAAGCCACTTTATCTCAAGTTGATGTCAAGTATGATAATATTTAGATACAAAAGTCATAATTAAGGCACTAAGTCAATTTTGAGATAAGAACAATTATAATTTTGGGATAAAAATGGCACACTAAGTCATAATCAATGAGATAAAAGATCATAATTATGAGATAGATAGTCTTTATTATGACACACTAATTAATAATTTTGAGAAAATAGTCTTATTTTTGACACAAAGTCATAACTTTTGTTATAAAAAGTTATAATTTTGAGATAAAATGTCAAAATTATGACATCAAAGGGATATTTTTCAATTAAAGCAGAAATTATGATAAAAGGTAAGAATTATGAGATAGAAAGTCTTTATCATTACACTTATTCATAATTTTTAGAAAAAAGTCATAATTATGACACAAAGTCATAACTTTGAGATAAAGTGATAATTTTGAGATAAAAGACGAAATTATGACATATTAAGTCTTAAGAGATAAAACATCATAACATTGAGTCAAAATTATGAGAAGTCGAAATTAACATAAAAAGTAATTAAGATAAAAAAATCTTAATTATGAGATAGTCATAATTATGACACTACATCGTAATATTGAGAAAAGTGTCATAATTATGATATAAAGTAATATTTGAAGTTATAATATATATATAAGTTTAATGTATAGCGCTTTTCATGGAGCAAATCGTTGCAAAGCCACTTTATCTCAAGTTGATGTCAAGTATCATCAGGTATGATAATATTTAGATACAAAAGTCATAATTAAGGCCCTAAGTCAATTTTGAGATAAAAAATAATAATTTTGAGATAAAAAGTTACGATTATGACACACTAAATCTTAATCAATGAGATAAAAGATCAAAATTATGAGATAGTCTTTATTACGACACACTAATTAATAATTTTGAGAAAAGTCTTATTTTTGACACAAAGTCATAACTTTTGTGATAAAAAGTTATAATTTTGAGATTAAATGTCAAAATTATGACATCAAAGGGATATTTTTCAATAAAACCAGAAATTATGACATACTAAGTCTTAATCAATGAGATAAAGGTCATAATTATGAGATAGAAAGTCTTTATTATTACACTAATTCATAATTTTTAGGAAAAAAGTCATAATTATGACACAGTCATAACTTTGAGATATAAAGTGATAATTTTGAGATAAAATTTCAAGTATCATCAAATATTAATTATAATACAAGTCATAATTATGACCCAAAGTCAAATTTGAGATACAAAAAGACATAATTAGAGAAAAAAATACATTATGAGAAAGTTATAAGTATGATAATCATAATTTGAGGTAAAATACAAATTTATGACATAAATCAAAATTTTGAGATAAAAACTACAAATTGACTTACAAAGTTATAATTATGAGATAAATAGTTGAGTTTTTAAAGGAACACTAAACAAAGAGACAAATATTTTTTTTAAGTTTGCATACTTTTCATGTTTTGTTTGGTCATGTATGCATTCATAAAAAGTTGCTCTGTTTTGTAGATTTTTGGCTGGCTTCACATTTTTGGGTTAATCTGCACAAAGAAGACCTTTTTTTGCTTACAGTCTGTTAATATTGAATAAAACCTAGTCTCTCTGTCTCACAGGAGAGTACATAAAGACCTGGAGGCCGCGCTATTTCTTGCTGAAGAGTGACGGTACGTTTATCGGCTATAAGGAGCGACCGCAGGACGTGGATCAGCTGGAGACGCCGTTAAACAACTTCTCCGTGGCACGTGAGTCTCTCACACAGACCTGAACATAGAACGATGTGTATGCATGGGTCAATCCAGCTTACAACTGGAATTAAGAATAACTTTTTAGCTGGCAATAATTTTGTGCTTGAATTGTGAGAAAATTACAAGGAAAAAAGTCAGAATTCTGAGAACTGTGACAAACTTGTTTCCAAAAATTACAAAACTGACTTTTTGTTCTTGTATTTAAACGTTTATATCTTGCAATTTAGACTTTCTCACAATTTGGAGTTTAGTATGCAGTTCCGAAAGATAAATTATATGAATTGCGAAATATAAAAAATATCAAAATTCTGAGATATAAACTTGCACTTGTGTGGAAAAAGTTTGCATTTTGAGTTATAAACTCAGAAAAAAGTAAAGCATTTGAAATTAAAAGTCTCAAATATTAAAATGTTATTTTTTTATCACATAGCAGAAATACATTTTAAAAAGTATTTTTATCTCATGTTAATTTGCAACATTAAAAACAGAGACATCTTTGAAGCAACAATTATATCAAATTTTCTAATTTTATTTATAAAGGATTAAAATAAATAATAAAGCATATTAGACATATTTTTTAATAAATGACACTTTAAATGAATTAAAAGCAATGCATTATATTAGATGTAAGACTTTAGCTGTGACAAAGTTTGTCTGCAAAAATGCAGAACTGATTGTAGTGTATTCTATGCTTCAAGTATATATATAACGTTAATTTGCAACATGGTGGGTAGTTTTTATTTCTATAAAATTAATACAATTCATTGATCAAATTAATGCATTTTTTTTAGTATATGAAACTAGATAAATAAGCTTAAACAATGCATTATTTGGATATTACAGTAATGCATGCTTAATTTAAGTATGTCATTTCATGTAGAATTTAAAAAAAAAGTTTTTGTTTTGTAAAATTAATGCTAAGAAGACATTTTGTTACTGTAAATTAATTAAAAACAGTGTATTATTGGGGTATTACACTGACGTTGTATTTTATGCATGCTGAATTTAAGTATATAGTTT
>NC_068412.1:28236704-28241704 GCF_023724105.1 Carassius gibelio | reverse complement strand
TTCGCCAACATTTAAATTTAAATGAAATGGGGAAAAAACGGAGCCTAGAAAAATAAAAACTCATACATATAAAATTAGCATAAGATTTAATTTAATACTCAAATAAAATGTACATTGGCCACTATGCAGGGCCTAATTATTATATTTTTTTTTATAAATGTTTTTTTTTATATGCACTATTCAGAGTGGAAGAGAAAAATATTTAGTCGGTCGTGAAGCTCAGATATGAGTTTGATCAATGCATCGTTGTGTGTGTGTGTGTGTGTGTGTGTGTGTGTTTCAGGATGAAGTGGCTCACACACTCGCAGAGAACCGTGTGCTGCAGAACTCCAAACACCCCTTCCTCACGGTGAGAGACCCTCCTCATCCTCAGTCTGTTCCTCTTCCTCTTCTAATGATTCCCGGGAGTTTGTTTTCCTGATCCACTGACTGATGTTAAACGGGTTTCTCGTGGAAAACTGTCTGAAACAGTCGTTATTTTTGCACATGTAGAGCACAGATCACAATCAAACGTGTTCCAGATAAAATCACAGAGAAAACTTGCTTTATCAAACTTCCTCATTTATTTTTTATATAATAAAAGTCCTGCGTTGTAGAACTGTGCTTTTAATAAATGATTTTCTTCCTTGTCGTTTGTATGTTTAGAAACTGTCTTAAATCAAGATGTGTTTACTTAAATAATGCATTGCATTTTATACTTAAACATGCAAAAAAATTAAAAATTAATTAATAACCTGCCACCGGTGTCAAAAAAAATTATGTTTTCTCTTTGAATTGTGTTTATTTTTCTGACTCCACTGGCAGGTTTTAAATATAAACACACTTCATTCTGATTAATTTCCTTGAAAAAAAAAAAAAGTATTATCCCACATTTATAAAGATTTATGAATATTTAGATTTTATACAAAAATAAAAATACTAAATAAATACTATATATTTTTATTATATATTTGTATTATTTGATGAATTGTTCTTTGTATGTACTGTAATATATATAATTTTTTATTATTATTATTAATTATTATTATTTAATACGTTTTATTTATTTGAATCAAATTGTTCAGTATTTATCATATATGTGTGTTTATTAAAAATATTTAATATGACATTGTACACAAACATTTATATAGATTTATGAATGTTTAGATTTAGTAAAAACTAATGGAAAATAATGCTATATATTTTTATTACTTGATAAATTGGTCTTTGTATGTATTGTTATATATATATATATATATATATATATATATATATATATATATATATATATATATATATATATATGTTAATTATTATTATTTAATATATTTTATCAAATATATATATTTTTTTTACCAAATATATTTTTTAACAAAATATTTATCATATATGTGTATGTGTATAAAATATTAGAAATAATAATTCTTATAAAATATTATATATTATATTTTCTAAGAATAATTATTACTAATATTTTATACACACATATGAAAAAGATATAGAACGATTTGATTCAAACTGAATCAAAATATAACATTTATATGATATATTCTTAAAAAAATAAAATAATAATAAATATATATATACACACACACACGCAAACTTTGCTTATTATATATAGATATATATATTATAATACTTTTCATCATTACTAATTAATAGTTATTTTATGCATTGTTGTTGGTATTCCAGTGTCTTTATCAGAAATATTATAATTGTTACGATGATGATGATTTAATAAACCGATGTTTGTGTTGGTGTAGGCTCTGAAGTACTCTTTCCAAACCCACGACCGCTTGTGTTTCGTCATGGAGTACGCCAACGGAGGAGAGGTGAGGATCTGATCAGACGGTGCTTCACAGTGATCTGATGCTTTAACGGCTGCAGCGCTGCTTTCTCCATCAGCTCTTCTTCCACTTGTCACGAGATCGGGTTTTCTCGGAGGATCGCGCGCGCTTCTACGGAGCAGAGATCGTGTGTGCGCTCGATTACCTGCATTCAGAGAGAAACGTGGTCTACAGAGACCTGAAGGTCAGGAGCTCACCTCTTATTATAACATATCTGATCATACAACATCACATCATCACTAATCAAAAGTGCTCACTTACTGATGGATATCACCAAAACACATGCAGGACATGTTTCACAAGATTTAAGGACACTCCAACATGCTTTCCACACTAATAGTAGAGTGCCAGTGTGTGCTTTTTACATTTTCATACTATTTTTAAATGTATTTTAGAAGAATATGACTGTAAATTAAATGTTAAATCACGTACATTACATTTTATGTTTTTAGAGCATTATAATGAGGTGAAATGTGATAAAATTACAAAAATAATTAATAGAAAAAATAATATAATGTTACCACTATACGTTTTTATATATATATATATATATATATATATATATATATATATATATATATATATATATATATATATATATATATATGAAAATGTAAATATTAATTAAATTATGAAGTACAGTTATGCATTGTGATGGTATTTTGTTTGATACATAAAAAAGTATAGTAAATATGTTTATTTTTGCATTTTTATTTTAGATTATTATTATTGTATTAATTACAATAAGACTGAAAAATAATTTGTTACAGTGTAGTAATTAAAATTAATTGTAAAAAGTGATATTTTTATAAAACACACAGTGATAGTTGATAGTTTCATTCTTACAGACTGAAGAAAAATGGCACAATACAAAACGAATCTTATTATATATATATATATAAATACTCTAATATATATCTGTGTTTAGTATAATGAGATTTTAAACTTGTGTTCTTAGAGCACCTTTAGCACTGAAATCATTGTAATGAACAAATTTGGCTTAAAGAAAGTCTAAAAACTTAAAAACGTAATAATTAATAATAAAGACAGTAAGGTTGTTGGTGCATTAACAGAGACTCACAGGTGTGTGTGTGTGTGTGTGTGTGGAGGACTGATGTGTGTTTTGTGCCCGGGTTGTGTCCAGATGATGATGGTCCTGTAGGTCAGCAGAAGCAGAAGCAGAAGCAGTGCTTGCTCTCTCTGGTTCAGAGCCGCTCAGGTTCATGAGAAAGTGCCGCTGTAGCAGGACACTGTTTGTGCTGACTGTGTTCCTGAGCCACGTGTGTGTGTGTGTGTGTGTGTGTGTGTGTGTGAGAGAGAGAGAGAGAGATACAGCTGCCAGGTGACTGAGACGTGCTTATATTAAACCCCTTTTACACACACACACACACACACACACTACACTCTCACACTCACACACACACTCTTTCACACTCACACACCCTCTCACTCTCACTGTACAAACTGTATATTCTATGTCCCTTCACCAACCCTACACCTAACCCTAACCCTCACAGGAAACTTTCTGCATTTTTACTTTCTCAAAAAAACTCATTCTGTATGATTTATAAGTGTTTTGAAAAATGGGGACATGGGTTATGTGCTCATAAGTCACCCTCTCCTTGTAATACCTTTGTCATACCCATGTCATTATACACACACACACACACACACTCACACACTCTCTCACACTCACTCAATCACTCTCTCACACTCACTCAATCACTCTCTCACACTCACACTCTCTCACACTCTCTCTCTCACGCTATCTCACTCTCACACACACTCTCACACTCACTCACGCACTCAATCACTCTCTCACACTCACACACTCTCTCACACTCTCTCTCTCACGCTATCTCACTCTCACACACACTCTCACACTCACTCACTCAATCACTCTCTCACACTCACACACACTCTCACACTCACACTCTCACTCACTCTCTCACACTCACACTCTCACACTCACTCACTCTCTCACACTCACACACTCACTCAATCACTCTCTCACACTCACACACACACACACACTCACTCAATCACTCTCTCACACTCACACACACTCTCACACTCACACACTCTCTCACTCAATCACTCTCACACTCACACTCTCTCACACTCTCTCACACTCTTACACTCACTCACTCACTAAATCACTCTCTCACACTCACACACACACTCTCACACTCACACACTCTCTCACACTCATACACACTCTCACACTCACTCACTCACTCAATCACTCTCTCACACTCACACACACACTCTCACTCACACTCTCTCACACTCACTCACTCTCTCACACACACTCACACACACTCTCACACTCACACACTCTCTCACACTCACTCAATCACTCACACTCACTCAATCACTCACACACACACTCTCACACTCACACACTCTCACACTCTCTCTCACACTCTCTCTCACACTCTCTCTCACACTCTCTCACACTCTCTCACACTCACACACTCTCTCACACTCACTCAATCACTCTCACACTCACACACACACTCTCACACTCACACACTCTCTCACTCAATCACTCTCTCACACTCACACACACACTCTCACACTCACACACTCTCTCACACTCACACACACACACACACACTCACACTTTCTCACAACTCACACACACTCTTACACTCACTCACTCACTCACTAAATCACTCACTCACTCACTAAATCACTCTCTCACACTCACACACACACTCACTCACTCAATCACTCTCTCACACACACATTTTCACACTCACATTCTCACACTCATTCACTCTCTCACACTCACACACACTCACACTCACACACCCTCTCACACTCTCACACTCATTCACTCTCTCACACTCACACACACACACACACTCTCACACTCTCACACTCACACACTCTCTCACACTCACTCACACTCTCTCTCACACTCTCACACTCACACACTCTCTCACACTCACTCACTCTCTCACACTCACTCACACTCTCTCACACACTCTCTCACACTCACTCACACTCTCTCACACTCTCACACTCACACACTCTCTCACACTCACACACTCTCTCACACTCCCTCACACTCTCTCTCACACTCTCTCACACTCACTCACACTCTCTCTCACACTCTCTCACACTCACACACTCTCTCACACTCACTCACACTCTCTCACACTCACA
>NC_068412.1:28191704-28229204 GCF_023724105.1 Carassius gibelio | reverse complement strand
CCAAACAACGGTCTCAGCCTATCCCAGCATGCACTGCCACACATGACGCTCTCAGACTGCATCACTGTGCTCATTTCCTGCACTAATATCTAGACTTTCTTAAACCAAGAGACAAAGCAAAGTCTTAAAATATATCAGAATGAAGTTTATGCTTAAAATAAAAGATCAAATATCTGCCAGAAAACTCTACTTGACTCTAAGGGAAAAAAGTGTATTTTTAAGAATTAATTTGCATGTGTTTGCTATTGCTTTATGCATAAACTTCTATCATTTTGGTACATTTTTCAGAAACGAAGACTTAATATCTAATGTCAGCTAATGGATATTGATGTTGCGTGAGAGGATTTTCTTTTTCTAAAACTTGACGTCAACTTTGAAGTTTTACTTTGAAGTAAAATTTATGTAAACTAAAATAAAATATTATTTAAGTTAGTTGAAGTAACAAGGCAACATTTCTCGTTTTTGTTCAAGTTGAAGTGCTAAAATAACTAAAATAAAAATGTTTACATTTCTTTTGAATTAAAAAAATATTAGACATTAAAAAACACAAATTTAAACTAATTAAAAAAAATAAAAATTGTCTTTTTTTATTTTTTTATTAATCAAGTTTATTTTTTAAAACATCAACTAAAACTAAAATGGAAAATTTCAAAATATTATTAACTATTATGATACACATAAAAAAAGATTTCATTATTTACTTCTAATGATTTTTATCGTAATATCCTGAAATCTTGTTTACCAAAAAAAGAGTTTAAGCTCAAAACAAAAGTTAAAAAAATTTAATAGGAATGAGAACTTAATTTTTCTGACACCACTGGCATATTTCTTCTTATTTTAAACATTAACTCACTTCATTTCGATACATTTTAGACGTAATATCTTGTCATTTTGCATCTCAAATAACCCCGTTTAAGAATGTTCATAGATATCTGTTCTGGAAATCAAAACGACAACGTCATGTTCTCTCTCTCTGGTGTTGCTCCTGTAGGATGTGTTTGTGACAGAGACGTGTGTGTGTGTGTGTGTGTGTGTGTGTGTGTGTGTGTGTTTTAGGTTAGGGGGCGGCACGGACGATGCCAAAGAAATCATGCAGCACAAGTTCTTCACTGGAATCGAGTGGCAAGACGTTTACCAGAAGAAGGTAAAAGCTACTAGTGGCACAAGAAGGAAGTGAAGACTAATTGTTTAAAGAATGGATTTCAGATCATATTTATTATTTGTGACTCTGGAGCATGTGTTTGTAGCAGTAGACAACAATGCATTGCATGGGTTAAAATTATAATGCAAAAATCATTAGGATATTAATTAAAGATCATGTTCAATGAAGATATTTAGTAGATTTCCTATCGTAAATATATTAAAACTGATATGCATTGCTAGGAATTCATCTGAACAACTTTAAAGATGATTTTCTCAACATTTGGATTTTTTTGCATCCCTCAGATTCCAGATTTTCACGTTTAGTCCTATCCTTACTGACCATGCATCAGTGCAAAGCTCATTTATTCAGCTGATGCATGTTTAACCGTTACGACTGGGTTTGTGCAGAAGTGTCGTGCAGATGCTCGTCTAACCGTTTCTCTGTTCCTCAGCTGGTTCCTCCGTTCAAACCGCAGGTGACTTCAGAGACAGACACCAGATATTTCGACGAGGAGTTCACAGGACAGACCATCACCATCACGCCGCCGGGACAAGGTACATGCATTGATCAAACGCATCATTTAACGGACAGATGGATGCAGTAAAACACAGCAGAAAACATCTCTCTGTTCTGTCACTGGCCGTAATTCAGACCTTCAAACCAGGATGGTTTGTGAAACGGGAAAATGCCCCGAGAATTGACGAGACCGTCAATATATATATATATATATATATATATATATATGTATATATATATATATATATATATGTATATATATATATATATATATATATATATATATATATATATATATATATATATATATATATATTATATAAATATATAATGTGTTTTTTTTTTTTTTTTATATTTTGTTTTATTTTATATAGTGGACAGTGAAGAGAATAATTTATATATATATATATATATATATATATATATATATATATATATATATATATATATATATATATATATATATATATATATATTATATTTGTATTTTTTTTTTTTTTTTTTACATCGAATTGATCAAATAATTTTTTGCCCAAATTGCATAATTTCACACACTTTTTTTTTTTTTTAGCACAAAGCTTAGTTTAGTGTTAATAAAGCATCAATAACTCTGATCTAATCATGTGCGAAACAAACAAAGCTCTGTATCCATTTACAAAGAAAGTTAGGTTTCATTTAAAGGGACAGTTCATCCAAAACCGAAACCTGTCATCATTTACTCGTTCCAAACCTGTACGAGTTTTTTTCTTCTGCTGAACACAAAAGAAGATGTTTTAAAGAATGTTGGTAGCCAAACAGTTGACGGCACCCATTGACTTCCATTGCATTTGATTCCATACTATGTAAACCAATTGCAACTCTCTGGTATTCATTTGTGCACAAATTAGTATTACAATTAATATCAAACACCTGTACTGTACATTTGTCGCGTCAAAGCATTTTGTGCATAAGTAAGTGCCCCCTCCCGAACATCCAATCGCAGTTGTTTTCCTGAACTCTCTAACTTTTGTGTGTTTTGATCAGATGACAGTATGGAGTCGTTCGACAGCGAGAGGAGGCCACACTTCCCACAGTTCTCCTACTCGGCCAGCGGGACGGCGTAAACGCACACAACCGCTCTGAGACCCAGCACTGCACCGGTTTACCACGTTTACCACGTTTACCGCGTCTGGATCTGTGATGTTCGTCCGTTTCTTCTGTGGCCTTTGAGTTCATGATGTTTTCTGAGGATGTGAGAGGGAACACTAACATTTCCGCTCGAGCTGATGGTGTAGCACTTCTTTAATCCGGAAACTAACGGCATGCCAAATATTCCTGTGTTTACATAAAAAACAACAATTTTATGAAGTGACCAATGGAGACGTACAGCAGAGTGTCAGCTTTTGTACGAATATCCAGAATGTAACTCTGCTACATTTTTACCAATTGTCCCCCGAAGTATTTTCAGACTAAATTTGCATCTAATGTGCAATATAGTAGAAATGTAGATAAATTATTTTTTGCAATTTTTCAAATGATCGAATTCCATTTAACGCACCAAATTAACTTATTAACCCCCCAGTGATGTAGGAAGGGAGGCGAAGCAGTCTGGAATATTTCTGAATCATATTTCAATCAAAAAGAAAACTGAGCAATTGTATTTAAGAAAATAAAGCCTGTTTTTAGGACCAAAATATAAAGAGAATCAAATGAGAATAAAAAATCGAATGTATGCATGAGAATTTAGAGTTTAAATGTGTCTCTAATCCTAATTCATGACATTATGCATTTTTATAAAATTGAGTTATTGTTTCTATTAGTGAAAACAATGGCTTTTTTTTTTTTTTTTTTTTTTTTTTGCATGTTACCTTTCCGTTTTTGGCATTTAATACATTTAAATATGGCATCAAAATATGGAGGCATGTTTCTGCCATAATAAAAAAAATAAATTAAATTGCACATTTTTATCTCATATATATTTACATCTTAATTCTGACGCTGTTTCTCACAATTCTGATTTTTATTCTCATAATTTTGAGAGGAAAAAACAATTCAGAATGGCCAGATAGAATCTCACAACTGCAAGAAAAAATGTCAGAATTGTATGATAAAATATAACAGTTACATGTTTATTCTGTATATTCCGTCGCTCAAACCAAAAAAAAAAAAAAAAAAAAAAGCAAAAAAAAATTAAAGGCAGTTTTTTAATATAACCCCAGTAAAAAAAAAATTGTTATGAGAATAAAGATCTGAATTGTGAGAAAAAGCCTCAGTTAGCTTTCTTAATCCACAGTGAAACTAGCTTCCATATAAAAGCTGTTAAACCATCATCACACGTTTTAAAGTAAATATAATGGAGGATGCTACCGGGGCATGTTGTCACAAAAGCTCAACAAGCATAGAATCAGAAATTGCTTTTCTAAATAAATCCATCCTTGGTTTAAATGTGCTATTGGTCCTTAAACAGGCTTGATTTGTCCTCTATGTGAGCTGGATGTGTTTCCACGACTCACTAATGTATAGAGTCTAAAGGATTTCTCCGTCTCATCGAGGTTTTTCACGAATGTTGCACGAACCTCAGCGAGGTACTTCAGCGACTGATCAACAGCTACGAGTCCGAGCGACCCTCGAGGTCAAATACACCTCGCCACTGTTAGAAATGACTGTTTTTTAGCTTCGGTTCCTTCGTTATTTATATATTAACAGATAGAAATATTTTGTGCTCCACACACACAGACACACACTCACACAGAGACACAAACACACACACACAGACAGACAGACACTCACACACACACACACACACACACACGCACAATCACACACACTCACACGCACACACACACTCACACACACACACACACACACACACACACACACACACAGAGACACACACACACAGAGACACACTCACACACACACACACACACGCACACACAGAGACACACACACACACACGCGCACACACACACACACACACAGAGACACACTCACACACACGCACACACACACACACACACGCACACACACACACACACAGACACACTCACACACACTCACACACGCACACACACACAGAGACACACTCACACACACTCACACACACACTCACTCACACACACACACAGAGACACAAACACACACACACAGACAGACAGACAGACACTCACACTCACAGACGCACAATCACACAGACTCACACACACACACACACACACACACACGCACTCACACACACACACACACACACGCACTCACACAATCACACACACGCGCACAATCACTCACACTCACACAGACACACACACACGCGCACACACACTCAGTTGTACACTCAAGTGTTTTAAAGGTAATTTAAAGCAACATCGGTGTAAATATCAAGCAAATGTCACGATGTAATCAGCACGGCCACAAACACGATCTTTGTACAGATGTGAAAATCTGTTGGCAGGTTATTATTATTATTATTATTATTATTATTATTGTGAAGCTCTGATCATCGCTGATATGATGTGTAATAATCACCATACGTACATGAATGTAAAGGCCTTTCCTCTCTGTTCACCTTATGACCTTATTTTATATGCAAAACTATCTCTTCCTGTTTTTAGATCTGATGTTTCATATGAATTATGCTCTTTCATACTCTCGGGAAGATATTTGACTTTTTTATCCTTTCATTTTGTTGTCTTTTTTAACACGTGAACTAAAGAACACCAGCTTTAGGATACAAATAATATTCCATTTGTATACACTGTTCAACTGTTTTTATGATTTTAGAATTTTTTTGTTCATTGAATTGATCAAATAAAGTTTTGGCTGAACTGCATTGGTTGATTATTTCACAACAAACTGAAACACAATGAGTTCATAAAATATCAATAACTGCATTAACAAACATTTGTTACAGTCTTAATTAATGACATGTTCATGAAAGCTCAGGTCCATAATATTATCATAAATGCTGAAATAACTTTAAATAAGATTAATAACGCTTTTTTTAAATTGTTAACTCATGTTAACCTTTTTGTAAAATGTTACAAAAATCTGTAAAATTATATATTTAATTATAATATGAATTATGCATTATTATTATTATTATATCATAGTAATAATATTATTACATAAATTATTATTATTATTAATTCATAAAACACAACTATTCATTAATTCATGCCAGCTCAGGTCCATAATATTATCATAAATGCTGAAATAACTTTAAATAAGATTAATAATGCTTTTTTTAATTGTTAACTCATGTTAACCTTTTTGTAAAATGTTACAAAAATCTGTAAAATTATATATTTAATTATAATATTAATTATGCATTATTATTATTATATCATAGTAATAATATTATTAAATAAATCAGTATTATTAATAAATAAAACACAACTATTCATTAATTCATGCCAGCTCAGGTCTGTTAAATAATATTAACAGATACATCTTTTGATTTTAATGCATGTTAAAACAAACAATAACTAAGATTAATAAATGCACTGGAAGTATTTTATTGTTAGTTAACAAATAGATCCTTACTATAAAGTGTTACTGATTTTATTGTTCTATTTTTGTCAGTTTCACAGCTGTTTTACTATTTAAATATCATGCAATGACCATTAAATAGACAATAATGGTTTAAAGAGGATGGATACTGAGTTATGTTGTCACCAAACGTCAACCACCTCCTGCAGTCTGAAGCAGATGGTTGAGTGTGTGAGACAGATGTTGGTTACAAACCCTCACAGCTGGACGGTGTGTAGGACAGCAGCCAGAGGCAGAGATACACACCTACAGCCCGACAGAAGCAGAACACACATCAGACCGGTTTGCATCCACTTACACACACATGACTGTTACAGGCTGATCGCAGCAGATCCTGAGTCTTACACATGTTTCTGAAAGAAGTCTGTTCTGCTCAAGGCTGCTTTAATTTGATCAGAAATACAGAAAATATTATTGCAATTTAATCAGCTGTTTTCTATGAGAGTATCTATTAAGATATAATTTATTTCTGCGATGCTCCGCTGTATTTTCAGCATCATTCCTCCAGTCTTCAGTGTCACGTGCTCTTCAGAAATCATGAAAATGTGATGATTTGAAACATCTCTGATTATTATCAATGTTAACATTAATCTTACTTACTCTGAACTTTTGAATAGTTGTATCACAAAAATATTCATTGGTTCAACACTGATAATAATCAGAAATGTTTCTTGAGCAGTAAATCATCATATTATTCTGATTTCTGAAGATCATGTGACACTGAAGACTGGAGGAATGATGCTGAAAATACAGCGGAGCATCACAGAAATAAATTACACTTTAACACAGATTCACACAGAAAACAAATGATTTATATTAGAATAATATTTCAATATTTTTACTCTAGTTTTGATCAAATAAATGCAGGCTTAGTAAGCAGAAGAGACTGTATCATGATTATTCCAGTATAAGTATTTCAATTTCTACTTGATAAAATAAATAAATAATTAATTAATTAATTTGCAAAATTCAACAACATTTGTTCATATAATGAACGTCTTGATTTCATTTGTTTAATCTTATTTTAATGGTTGTTTTGTCTTGTTTTAAATCATCCCCAGTCAAAGTAACATGGTATTATCATCATTGCACAATGTTTACCTCACTACTTCTTCGTCTTCTTTTAGTTTAAGGTTTTACGCTGAAAGGTCTCTCTTTCTGTGATCAGACAGCGCCACCCAGCGGACAGCGAGCATGTCTATAATAAATAAAACTGTATATATGTTTCACAGTCAGTTACTATTTTTATGACTCGTTTACAGTTATTTTTACTATTGTAGATGTCCTAAATATTTATACTTAATGTCAAAATAAAGGTTAAAGCACGTGTTCCAACGTTTGACAACTTTCTGTCCGCATTTTCAGCACTAGCTATGTTTACATTTTTTTATTAATCTTTTTTTCACTTTTATTATTAATTTCTTCCACTTTTTAATTTATTTTATACATCTAATGCAATGACATCCACGCGTTAAGTGTTTAAATAAAGTTTGCGGTCACTTAAACTATAGAAAACCGAATTAATGTATGTATATGTATATATATGTATATGTGTATATATGTATATATATGCAGCATATGTCTAGTCGCATAAACGGGATTTTTTTCTAGTTTTTCTAGCTATATATTTTTTTGTATTAACTATATTAAAAGTGTATATATAAATAAATTAGAAGGAAATGAAGAAAGTAAAGATTTTTTTTTATTTCACAGTATCTTAAATGTAATAGATCAGTGGGTGATAATGAGCTGATGAGTTGAATCAGATGTGTTTAATTAGGGAGACAAAGAAAACGTGCAGTGTTGGTACGCCAGGACAGATAATTAGCTGTGGTTTCAGGTGGAGGCGCTGCGTCGTGACGTCACTGACGCAACGAGCAGCTTGACAAACTCTGACGGAGCGTCGCGCTCAAGGCGGATAAAAGTCTAAATCCGTCGGGAATAACGGCAGCAAACCGAGGCTACCTGGTTTCACTTCGTCTAACGGAGCTGGAGACGCGTTGAACCCGCATTCAAACGCTTTAAAGCGTGTCGTCGATCGGTGAGGAGTTCGGGAATGTCGGGAATAAACTTCCTGTTGAGCTTCAGCCGCCTGGAGATTATCTGAAGGTGTTTTACCTGAACACTCATCACTCTTCTGCCTCTTCTAAAGCCTCTTCTGTGTGTTTCACAGGGTTTAAAAGGCTTTAGTTGTGCTGTCAGGTTTCAGACGAAGCGGGGATAACTTCTGTGAGCTGTGGAAACCGCTGGAAACCCGCATCTGGTCCGTGAACTCTGAGTTTGTTATTAATGAATCCTGATGTACAGGTTAGCTTGAGATGCTAGCAGCTAATGTGATTTAATGCAGTGACAGAGTCTAATGAACACCTGTAGAGCCTCAGAGCTGGTGTTTCAGGTGTTAACAGTCTAATGTTGTATTGTTTTCACACACATTGTGAAGATAAGATCAAAGTCCAGATGAATTCAGTGTGAACTATATCAATATAATACACTTAACTCTACCTGGATGTTATCTCAACTTTAGCTTGATTGAGTCACAAACTCGGTTCACTTTGACGAAGATTGATTGAGTGCATCAACTATTCGCTAATATTTATAATTACACTTTTTTTCTTTGTTTTATGGCATAACCTTTATTTTTTTGTATAGTAATTTATTCCAAGATATTTTCACCATTTTCAAAGTCAACACAAACTCAAAATCATTCATAATGTTTCCTTGAATTGACTTTCCTTTTCTTCTGAAGTCAATTAGGTGACGCAGACTATTAGGTGATCTATTAACCAGAAGACAAATGTCCTACTAAACTCAAATTCATGCATTGAATACTGACTTTTTCCATCATTCAATCAATTCTGAATGTTTAAAATACTTGCTCATTGAAAATCTAGTTTCACTCTGAACTTAAATCACCTTTAAACTTTTTTACAGTCCGTATAATTACAAATATTCTCTATAAAGAGATCCTAAAAGCATGCATGATACACAAACATGATTGAGTTGGTTGTAGGTGATGTGTAAAAGACTCCACACCTGAAGGTCTGTGATTTCTCATGCATCTGTGTTGTGATTATAACATGTGTTTCCTCCTGAAGAATGTTGATCTGAAGATGAGCGTGACGTCGTGGTTCCTGGTGAGCAGCTCCGGCACGAGACACCGTTTGCCTCGAGAGATGATCTTTGTGGGTCGAGAGGACTGTGAGCTCATGCTTCAGGTCAGACATTAAACGCATGCTTGAATTGCATTAATAAATGCATATAAAAAGTTATATTGGGTAATATTATTGATTTGACTGCACTGGCACAGTCTGATGAGAAAAAAAAAAGAGCTGAATAATGCCCCTATTGTCTTCTGTAGAACTGCTTATGTTACTAATCTCATAATTAGTTCATTTTACTTCATCAGTAAGATTAATCAGTTTCAGAATTAATGCATTTAATAATAACAGTGTCATAAATGTTGTTAATTATCAAGCCAGTTCAATGCAACTGGTTTCTTGCCAATGCAATATTTCTTCTATTCATCTAGTTTAACTTGACATACTCAAATAGCAAAATGTAACTATGTAGACCTATAAAATAAACGGTAATAAAAAAAACTAGTGCTGTCAAAGATGAATCACATCATTTTTTTTTTTTTTTACCAATGTATGTGGACTGTGTATATTTATTATGTAGATATAAATACACACACATACAGTATATATGTTTAGAAAATATTTACATCTATATTTATATATTTATATTCTTATATCTTGTTGTATATAAACCTAACATATGTTTCTTAAATGTATACGTGTGTGTGTATATATACATATATATATATATATATATATATATATATATATATATATATATATATATAAAAAATATAAAAAAAATATATAATTGCAATAAATATACACATTATATACCAATAAATTATGTAAACTATAACTTTTATTTTTATTTTGCATGCAATTAATCACGATTAATCGTTTAACAGTACAAAAAAAAACAGAAATAATAAAAAAAATATATATATTTGTTTTTTTGTTTTTTTTATATATATTAATGAGAAATAACCCCACTGGTGCACAATCTCCCGTTCACTCGTGTGGCCCGTGCTGTGAAGTCAGCGAAAGGTCTATTTCTGTCTCTTAAACTCAAATCAAACAGTTGTCTCTGTCTGTTGTTCTGCTGACACTAGAATGCAGTGTTTTGACTCTGTTTATACGGTTCTGTTCTTCTGTGGTTAGTTTAGCACGGCCCTCTCACCGCAGCGCTTTGCTCGAGTCTAAACCCTCGTCCTGTCTATTCATGCACACAGAATGTGTCCAAACCTCGGCCTCTCCCTCTCCGCTCATGAATCGCATTCCTCACCCGCCGCCAAATCTGGAGGATGTCCAGCAACGTCACAGCGACTCTTACAAGATGTGCTATCATTGGCATTGAGAAATATTATGCAATGCATTGCATGCAACTTAAATGTATAATTAATAAGATGCATGTGAATAGTGACCGTAAAAGCAAAGCGCAAGCTCCCAGAGTCTCTCAGTGGCACTGACATCAGATGATGAGCACTAATGAGGCTGTAAATGAGCGTGGGTCGATCTGCTTTGATGCATGAAGACTGCTGACGCCGATAATGCTGGGTAATTGTGCTGTCCTGTGGCCACATGTAAATGTTTACTGATGGGGGTTTTCTCCATGGAATAGACTGTTTTTTTTTTTCTGTCCTCGTCCATGATGATATTATGTGGAGACACTCTTTTAACCATGGCTTTGCTCTTCAGACGGAGGATAAGAGCTGTAGACACTTTAAACTTCTCTGTCCCGCTATCTCAGCAGACGTTTTAACACTAAAGGTTGTTTTCTGGCTCTTTGTAGCCTTTGCGATGGATTTGCATGCATGTTTGTTTTATGATAAGCTGCTGTTCTTCTGTTCTTTGCACCTTCGCAGTCTCGCAGTGTGGACAAACAACACGCCGTGATCAACTACGACGCGTCTGCAGACGAGCACCTGGTCAAAGACTTGGGCAGCCTCAACGGGGTATGCATGTCTCATTAAAAGTGCTTTTGCCATTTCTGCATGCACAAATGCACACATGGATTTTATGTTAAGCTGCTTTATTGCAAATTTTGTCAAATAGTGAGATTTGAAACATTTTGCATTGCAACAATGCAATGCAACAGCAGCTTCCATGCAATCTTCTGGATGCACATATGGATTTTATATAGGGCTGATCATTTTTGTGATTTAGAAGATATAAATTAAAATGCATCTCATGTTGCATGTTTAAAGTGCTTCAGTTGCTGCATGCACAAATGCAAAAAGCCTGCTTGATTTGGTTAGAATAAATGCAGTTTATAGGCATTTAGTGATTTGTAATTTGAAAAAGGAAAGCGATAACTTTATCATAATATCCTTTCAAATGTTATTGCATGCTTTTGTGCTGCACTTTATTGGTTTTGTTTTATTAGATTATTAGAACTAGAAAGATAATGATGATATTGTTTGATCTCTGATTTAAGTCCTTAAAAACCCAAAAAGTAGTGCTTAAAGTACTAGAAATTTGCTGTTTCTGTATGAATCCTGATGCAAACGTGCAAAAAAGTGAGCTTTGAGCACTTTGCATTCAACAAAATGTATACTGCTTATGAAGTTGCTCTTGTGTTAATATATTGACTTGCCAAGCATTTAACATTGAACCTTTTCTCCATCACCAGACCTTCGTGAATGACCTTCGCATCCCTGATCAGACCTACATCACCCTGAATTTATCAGATGTCATTCGTTTTGGATATGATATCCTTCCTTAAACTCAAAACTGAATAAAACCAGCATGCACGTCTGGTGTGGTTTGACTCGGGCCTTTGCTCAATGCTGAGAGCGAGCTCCTCTGACCCTGGTGTGAAAATGAGTAACTTTGCAGAAATACTGTTTGATAAAGAGCAGAGAAGCAGCTTTCTTGTTTATGAGACAGATTTGTCCAGAAGTGCTCAGCTCGATAGAAACGATGCTGCAAGCGATTTTAAGGCAGAGAGGTTTTGTCCTGCTGTTGTTGTCTCTCTCTGATCATTATGGGATAGTTTGTGTGTTTTTCTTGACCGTTCACACACTCACACATCTACATCCTGGAGAGAAGCCAGCACAAAGTGCCCGAGGAAGCCCTCAAGGTAGATTTGAGTCTTATTTCACATCATCTGTTTTCCTTCCTATTCATAAAAAATATTCTGACTTATTTTCAATGTAATGTCTACATGCACTTTGTTATTGTAAGTAAAAATAATTATTATTCCACGCTGTATTTTTATTATATTAAAATATTATTAAACATTTAGATGAGTAACAGATTAGTAAAAGCTTTAGAGATATTTAATTATTTCTTTAACTAGTTAACTGTTTACCTAATTAAAAAAAAAAAAATTTTCTTGTATTTTTGTCAAAGTTCTATTATGATTTTTTTTTTTCGACAAAGTATTTCACCTGTAGTGTAGTAAACATAATTATAATTATAAATAAAATAGATATATTTTCTCAATTATAAATTTATAAATTGTATATTTTTACTAGCAAAAATAAGTCTAAACTATTATTATTATTATTAAGTTGTTTAAATTCTAAATTTAGACAAATTATTTTTAAATGGTCTAAATTTGTAAATTATACATTTAAACAAATTATGGTTAAGTTGTCTAAATTCGTAAATTATACATTTAGTTTTTTTTAAATATTAAATTATCTAGATTATACGTTTTAAATTAATAATAGTAATAATAATTGCCTAAATTATAAATGAACGAATTGACAATTTAATAATTATAATAAGAATAAAATGATTATTAAAAATAATTAATGTTTTCTGAATTCCAGCATGAAAAATACACCAGTCAACTTCAGCTTGGTCAAGAGACGCCGGAAACCAAGAAACACATTCAGACCGATGAGAGATGCCGAAACTCAGACGCGTTACGCGTCAAATCAGACAAAACAGAGCGGAAAATCATCACAGGTAACATGAAGATCCTGAAATATCTAATGTACAGCCTTAGCTTCATACTTCAGAAATTAAAGTTTGTTCAATGTTCAGCTTGCAGAATCTGACCAACAGTGATATCATTGATAATTTGCATATTTGACCAGTGCTGTTGTTTCGTTCAGGAAGTGCAAGTCTAGTTTGAATATTGCTGGCTTTTGAATGACTCTTCGGTCCATCAGTGTAGTGTTAAAGGCACAGTTCACCCAAAAATGAAAATCTGCTGTTAATTTATTCGTCCTCAGGCCATGTAGCTGACGTTATTCTCCACTAGGAACAAGTAAGGAAGATTTTTAGCTAAATCCCTGGTTCTTGGTGATGCATGACTTTGTGCGTCCAAAACAAAATCATATCAAGGTGCACAAAATTAATACATGTGACTCCTGATGATTTATATAGAGGTCTTATGAAGCGAAACAATCAGTCTGTGCAAGAAGCTGAACATTAATTATGATAGAATTACAGAGAAGCTGAATCTGATTCTTTTCAGTGAACCGATTCTTTGGGTTTGATTCAGTGAATTGATTCAAATAACCGATTCACCATTTCGTTTATATAATTATGCAGTGATAAATTTGAGATAATGTTTATACGCCAAAATAGACCGTAATAGACCAAAGAAACAAAAACAAAAGAAAAAATATATAAAATTTTACCATATAAAAAAATAAGGTTTCTACAATTTTTACAGATGTTACTGATTGTGTTGTATGAAATGTTGCAAAAGTACATTTTCGTTCAAGTAATATTATTATTATTATTATTATTATTAATACACTCAGGCAACAGAAACCAGTTTCTTGACTTGAAACAATATTTCATGCAGAACACGCAGAAACTACAAAAATTTTTCCTTTTAAGATATTTATTTTAAGGAAAATGAATGACCTAGTTTCTACAACTTTCACTTTGGAGAAAAAAATCTGGCTTTAAACCTGAAAGATCTGAAAAAATCGCCCAGTTTCTTGCACAGACCAATCATTTCGCTTCATAAGACCTGAAAATATCACCGGGATTAATTTTCTTAATTTTGTACGTGTTTTTGCGACTCTCAAAGCTAACTCTCATTGTTTGAATCGCCAAGCACTACAGTTTCAGCTAAAAACTAAAAGTTACCTACATCTCGACTTGGCCTGAAGATGAGTAAATTACCAGACCAGCTGAATTTTGGGGTGAACTGTCCCTTTAAGGCGATTAATGGGTTGAGTTGGCATTGCCCTGCTGCAGGTGCTGTGATGTGATTACTGTTAAACCCTGTTAAACGAGCGCCAGACTCGCCCTGCTGATCTGTGCGGACCTGTTCTCTTCACATGTGTGTCCTCCTCATACACACAAGAGCTTGAGGAAACTGCAGATTGTTCATGGGTTGCACTGTAATTTTATGTTAAATATATTTTAGCTAATATCTTTAATTTGGCTTTGTTTTTTCTGCTTTCATTTAATAATAATTCAGTAGTCTTAGTAATTTTGCTCTACCGTTGTTTTATATACAGTGCAAACCAAAAGTTTGGAAACATGACTATTTTTAATGTTTTTGAAAGAAGTTTCTTCTGCTCATCAAGCCTGCATTTATTTGATCAAAAATACAGAAAAAAATTTAATATTGTGATATATTACAATTTAAATTGTTTTTAAATGTATTATACTTTAAATGATCACTTATTTCTGTGATGCAAAGCTGAATTTTAGGATCATTATCACATGATCCTTTAGAAATCATTCTAATATGATGATTCATTATCAAAGATGGAAACAGTTCTGCTGCTTAATATTGTTTCAGAACATGTGATACTTTTTTAGGATACTTTGAATAATCAAATTATTTATTTTATTTTTAATAAAATGAATACTTTTATTCAGCAAGGATGTGTTAAATTGATAAAGTGATAGTAAAGAAAATATATATATATTTTTTTTTTTTTTATATAAATGCAGTTGTTTTTAACCCTTTATTGATCAAATATATTCGACAGCAGAACTGTTTCCAACACTCATAATAAATCAGAATATTAGAATGATTTCTAAATGATCATGTGATCGACTGATGTTACATGTGACACTGAAGCTGGAGGAATGATGCTGAGAATTCAGCTTTGCATCACAGGAATAAATTATTTCTGCAAAGTATATTCAAATGGAAAACTATAATTTTAAGTTGTAGTAATATTTCACAATATTAGTGTTTTTTCTGTATTTTTGATCAAATAAATGCAGGCTTGATGAGCAGAAGAAACTTCTTTCAAAAACATTAAAAATAGTAACTTTTGGTCTGTACTGTATGTCTATATAATTTTTATTCAAGTTTAAATTAATGACAAATGTTGCCTTTGCAACTAGTTGAATACAAATTTTAGTTTTTCATACTTGCCTGTTTCAAGCACTAAAGTAGTCACGGTTTACTCAAATTAGACGCAAGCGTTGAAATGCATGTGTTTTTAGACGGTCAACAGTGGAAGCTCTCACAGCGACTCTGAGAAAGTTTCTGTCCTGAGCTTCCTGTGGTTTCTGACCTGGTCCTGCCCAGCTGACTCATGGGATTGAATCATGTTTGAGCACATTTTTCCCCAGTGAATCTCTTGCCCCAGTTTTAATAACTCTAGTCAGAAACGCTCCTGAAGTGTTAGTGTTGGTGTCTGTGCTGCTCTGAGAGTGCGATGTGAACTTGATGTTAAACCGTGCTTCTGTGACGGAGGAGTCCGTGCTGAGGCTTGCTGTAACCAGCGTGACTGGTTATCTCTGACAGACAGATGTAGATTAGCACAGTTTGGGTGGAGTCCACTCTTTAACTACTGTAGCTTTTCCAAGGGCTTCGGGCCAGACGTGCATAATGTGCATGAACGTTTTGTCTTTGTTTTAAATTAGGCTGTTGTGCTTGCTGGTGCTGACATGAGTTGGGTTTAGTAATGCTGTCAAACGATTAATCTCCATTAATCACATCGACTAACTACGATTGTGTGCTGTGTATATTTATTATGAATGTAAAAATACAATATATTAAAAATATCATATAAAATAAGAATATAAATGTATATGCATGTAAATATTTCCAAAATATATACTATATGGGAGTGTGTATTCACAGTACACACGTATATTTTGTCACCCAAAACTTTTATTTTGGATGCAATTAATCTTTAGCACTAGTTCTTTTTCTGCATAGACAGTGAATGGAGGTTTGTTTGATTTTTATTTCTGTTTATTAGTTTTTATGATTTGTGTTTGTTTGAATTTAGTTTATTTATAGATTTGTTTTTTTTGTTTTTTGAATTTGTTTTTCTAAAATAAGCAGTCACCTTTATTTTTATTCATCAAATTATTGTTTTTGTATTTTTGTTTTAATGGTAATTTATTCTTTTTTTTTTTTTTTTTTTTTTTTTTTTTTTTTTTTGGGGGGGGGGGGGGTAAAATAAGTAAAATCACCAGTTAATTTCATTAATTTATTCATAATGTTTTATTTTTTTTGTTATGGTTATCAGATAATAATTTACTAATTTTATGATGTTTATCATGTTATATTAAATACTTTTTTTTTAATTATTTTGTATATTTTTCTATTTCAATGAATATTATTATTGTTTTTAAATTTTTACAGTTTAAAAACTTGAAGTAATGTTAAGTTTATTATGAACAGGTTTCATTTGTATTATATATTTGTATTTATCTGGTAATACATTTTTTTTTATTTTATTTTGTAGTTTATTTGTTTTCTTTTGTAAAAATAAGCATTCTCATCAGTTCATTATTTGATTCTAATTTATTTACCATTACGATTATTTTTACTATTAATCCTATGTTAGAGATAATGTCATCGGTTGTACTGTATTAATGCACAGTGTCTTCTGTGATTAGAGCTGCATTAACAGCAGAAGTCGTCTCATTACAGATCCGACTGTGTCCAGACCCACTCCTCTGTACGGTCAGCCGTCCTGGTGGGGTGAGGACGATGAAGATGAAGCTCAGAGCTGTGATCAGAGCGTCCATGAACATCACACAGGTCAGAAACCGACACGAAGATCTACACCGAGTTTCAGTCCCAACCTTGAGTTTCCAGATGCTTTCTGTGGATGGGAATGTGAGCCGAGAAGAGAAAAATTATTTTGTTTCGGTGATCCTGGGGAATTCAGTACTAAACCCCTTGGCTGGCGTGAGCTTTAAAACACGTCAGACTAGCGAGTTCAGCCTCGTGATGGATTAGCGGCCGTCTTAGTCCAGTGAGAAGGTCATTGTTTTCCCTCCAGTCTTAAGTAGATCTCAGAGTTTTCTTCAGATTAACAGGTGACCATAGAAACTTCAGACGACTTGAAGTCTTAGTTTACTGCTTTGTTTCGTTGTTAAACACGAACCGTCACCATCCGACTGAAAGAGATTCATAGGCTTTTATTTCTGTTACGTCGTGCTGAATAGCGCCACCTATAGTGAGTCTTTAAGCACCAGTGAAACCTGGATAGGGCCTGAAATACTTGACCTTACCAAGGTTTTCTCACAGTAGGAGTGCGGTAAGTAATCTTAAGTAATACGTTAATTAGCTCCTCTTAATAGAGTTAATTAGAAGTGACGGTGCTTTCAGAAATACTGAGTCTGTGAAGCTTGGAAAAATCTTTTCTTTCAAACCAGTGATGTAAAATAAGTAGTTTGTCTCCAGCTATTTTATTTATAAAATTTTCTTTAAAATGGTACATTTATTATAAATTTTTATTAAACTTATATTAAATAGATTTTTAATATATAGATTTGTATAGTTTATTTTAATTGTATTTTTATTATCTTGTATTGATTTCAGTAGTTTAAAAATAATCTCTGAACACAAAACAAAATTTATAGTTTCATATTAAATTTATATTTGATTGAATTTTAATAGATTACACTTTCAAGAAAATATTTGCAATCGGGTTTAAACAAGGTAGCGTTGTGTTATTGTTAACTAAAACTTAAAACATCATTTTTATTTAAAATAAATGTTAACTGCAGTAAAAATATTAATATAACCTATTTTATGTGAGCTAGTTGCCAAGGCAATATACATTATTTTTGTTTAGTTTTAAGTTGATGTACTAAAATGACTAAAACTAGAGTTGGAAAAAATAAAAATAAATTATATACCGTATAGAGCGAGGGAGAGAGAGAGAAAATAACATAAGAAAATAACAAAGCAACAATTTTAAAACATTTAAATAAAAATGAAAAAAAAAGTATAATAAATCATAGTTATTTGTAACATATGTGAAAATCATTTATGAAAATATATAATGTATACGTAAAATGCATTTTAATATTCACATATTTCTTACATATGAAACATTGTCATGTTAATGAAATATACTTTTTAAACGTATACAAATAATCAATTGAATATTAGTACATGTAATGTAGGTAAATGTATGATCTCATGAATATTTTAACCACCATGCATTAAAAATTTGGCATTTTTAATGCATTAAAATAATTTTATAATTCATAATATATAATGGCTTCCAAAATATTTCAATAACACTGGTAAAAAGGTGACTATCAATATTTGGGCTGAGTTTTCATTGCATTTACAACATGAAACGCATGCAATGCATTTTGTGAAGAAATTGATTGATTGCGAGTGTTTAGATGCACAGTTTGTCCCATTACTGTTCGTTTATCTACTGCTGATGTCTTCTCACAGAAAACCACACGGATTGTACCAAACGTGAGCTCAGCGTTTCTCCAGAAGAACTTCAGGATGGCCAGGACAAACACGGTTACTCTTACCGCAAGGAACCAAGTTACTTTGAGATCCCCGCAAAGGAGATCCACTCAAAGCCCAAAACTGCTTCCCAGGAAGTCCAAGAGATTCCCACAAAAGACACGGAGCACAAACCCTCCGCCAAGCCCTCGGTGGTTCAGGGCCATGCCTCCTTCACCATCGAGTTTGACAACCAAAGCCCTGGAAGGATGAAGATCATGGACCACGTCTCCAAGCTCTGCATCCGTCAGAACAGGAAGCCCAGCAAGGAGTCGATTGCCAGGCTCCCGGAAGTGATGTCGGTGGAGAACAAAGTGGCTGATTGGTTGGTTCAGAGTGATGCTACGATGATAAAGAGTCTAGAACAGCGCTCTGGATCAGACGAGCTCTGGAACAAGACCTTAAAAGGTAAAAGACAACCGAGAACCATGGAAAGGCTATCTGAAAAAATAAATAATGCATCTTTTTCTCTGACTATTAATTAAATACTATTTTCACTTGCACCCTAATGATGCACTGTGATGTTTTATGTAGTATAGGTTTACACCACTAAAGTCAGATAAACGTTTAATTAATTAAATTAAACAGTTATATGAACTGATTTCTTTAACTTGTTTTATTTATTTGATGTAGGGTTCGTTTAAAAATTTAAATTTAGTTTTACATTGAGTTATTTGTGACGGCCCATCACTTTATCAAAACCACCACAAATAGATTTTCCAAAAGGGTTATACTTTGTTGAATAAAATGAGTACTTAACATTTCAGAATTCAAATTTGCAGTCTGTGGGAAACACTATCAGTGTCTGTCAATAAACAAAAACAAAAAAACATGTTTCAGGACTTTTGAGAATTCCAAATATCGGCATCGGCACCGATATTTTAATGTAAAGTTTTAATAATTTTGTTGTGGAAATAGAAAACTAAGTGGTGGGATACATTTTTATTTTAGTTTTAATATACTTTTTTTAATTTATGAATTTGTCATTTTTCTGTTTTCATTTAAAAATGTGAAGTTTTAGTAAATGTTTTTTATTAATGAAAATGACAAAAAAAATCTAATTCATTACTTTTATTTTCTATTAACATTTTAAGTGATTTTGTGTGTTTTGTCTTCAAATATATTTGTATAATTAAAAAATTTATATATAAATAGTTTTAAATTTTAATTAAAATAATTTTATTCAGTTTTATTTATTTTATGCTTCAGATTGAACTAAATGAAAAACGATGCCTTGGCAACAATAGCTGAAATAAATTAAAATGTTTTAATTAACAATAGGAAAACCTGGTGGGAAGTTTAACTAATATAATAATTTATACTCTGTGACCTTGTGTTTCTAGACTAAATAGTGTTTTCAAATATATCCGGAGATTAAATATTGATCTCTAACTTATAGATGCACACCATCATGAAGACCCTGATTTTGATGAACTGGATGAAACGGAAATGATTCAGTCACACAAGATCGATCAAGAACTGGAGGAAGAAGATTACCCAACTAACTACACTTCGAAAAATAGCCAAGGCAAACCGGGTCCCCAGCAAGCTTTTGTGATTGAGTTTTTTGAGGATCTAGAACGAAAAAAGCGCTCTGAGTTGTTCACTAATAACACGTCTTCTCCCGACTTCCAGTCTGCTCTAAAAAGCAGATTAGACAAACGGAAAAGTGGAGAAAGGTCAACATCGTCCACACACAATCCACCCACGCAGCAGTTCACGATTCCCCTCAAAGGTTCAGATGGTCTTCAGCGGGCTGGATCCCTCAGACGAGAGAAGACTGAAGTCCGTATGAGCACCTCTGGCTTCAGCTCCCGCTCTTCGTCTAAAACTTTCGGCAGTGTCGGCCATAGATCCAAACTGTCCCAGGACTTTGCTGCGGAGTTGCTCAGGGTCTCGAAACCCAGTCCTGGTACCACATGGGACGATAACTCGACTTGGGTGAAGACCTCGTCATCTAATGCTGGATCCTCGGTGACACAGAGTTTTCCTGCTACGTCTGATACAGTGAATCAGTCAATTAAATCTCCCTTCGCACTCAAGGAAGACAACAGTACAGAGGCCAAACCTTTGGTTCCCAAGCAGCAGGAAGAGGATGACAGTTTAAGTGATGCTGGTACTTACACCGTTGAAGCCGAAAGTCCAGACAAAGAGGTTGTGGAGGCACGGAGCTTGATCGATCAGGTACTTGACATCAGGCTCAAACAGCAAGAGACCAAAAACGCATTGTGTTATTAGAAAGCATCGTTTCAGTTCTGTTATTCAGATTTTTTTCAGTCGCTTCCCTAGTATTTTATCACAATTCAAGTTGTCTTTGAATAGTGGTCGACCGATATATCGGCCGATATTTGGCATTTTTTACATGTATATTTGCATTGGCCATTCATTTTTGTTCAATTGGCTGATGTACACTGTAAACCCTAATGCTAATCTTTTTTTAATCACATTTCAAGTTTGTTTTGAATAGAGATCAACCGATATATCGGCCGATATTTGGCTTTTTTTTAATTTATTTCTTTAAATATGGGCATCTTCCTTTTTTTACATTTGGCTGGTATGTTGGAAGCAGAATTTATATTTTGATGGGGTATGGGACTTTTATTTAGACTTATTGACATATAATTATATAAAATACATATAGAATTAATTTCAACAATTGTTGTGCATGTGTTTTTGCTATCTTAAATTAAGTGTTGTGATATCCCCATCGACCACTTGCTAAATATCATCTGTGTTTCAAAAAATTAATGTCAGTCAACCACTACTTGTGAATAAATTAACCAGTCAAGATTTGAGGAGTTCCAGTCAGTTGGGAACAGACATATTCATGCATGCTTTATCATTAACAGGTGTTTGGTGTTTGTGACAACAGCCAAACCTCAGCAGCAGCAACATTTAAGCCTATAGTTGGTGACACTGAGGGTCACAATAGTCTTCTCAGTGAGAATAGCTCAAGCCCAAAATTGGGTCAATACTCAACAGACCTTAGTGACACAGCCAAGGGTCCTGTACAGGTAAACTCACTCGGAATCATTGGCATCAGTAGATCTATCTGTCAATCACCACAATCTACATGTTTTTCAGTGTGCTTTGGATCTTTCTTGGGGATCTTCTCAAAGCTGATCTGAGGCTTGATGTCTTTTGGCTCTTTCCTGCTTTTGGATGATTATGGATGGATGATTTGAATCATTAAAAAAAATCTGACCCCCTTTCATGGTTGAGATATTTTCATTTGGTATATGAAGAGATTTTTCTTTAAACTTGCAGTTTGAGTACATATGTAATCAGTATTTAATAATATATTTAATAAGGTTTCTAGAACATTCAGACAATAAATCATGTCAAGGACCTATAAAAAAAATTACAGTGAATTCTAATACTTTTAATAAATATTTTAACATTAATTCAGATATTAACATAAGTTTTTGTTTATTTTTAATGTTTCTGGTTAGATCTAGAAGGATTTAAGTGAAATTTTACTTAAGATTTTATATAGTATTGGTTTTATAAACCATGTTTTACATAAAATAAGTTAAGAACATAAAATACGTTTTTTTTTAACCTGTTAACGGTCACTCACGTGCATGATACAAACCTAAATTTTTATAATTCATGACTGAAAACATTTTTTAACATGATTTTTATGTACCATTTACATGGTAATGCATTGTCTGATTTTAAAATGGGTTTTGAAGGATGAATTTTGAGATTTTATGTTTTCAAGTGATATATAACTTCTGTTGATTTCTAAAATGTGATAGAGAAAAAGGCAACGAGGAAGTTCCTTTTGTAATGTAGATAGATGAATTTATGAAAAGATATAATGTTTACATAATGTTTAACAAAAGATATTGGTAAAATATATATTTGGGAGTCTTAGACCTTTCCAACGATATATAGTTTGTCAAGATTAGATTTGATTGTAATATAGTATAGTCAACGTAGGCGTCCCGTATATGGGACGGGGTGACATTTAACAGGTTAATATAAATTCTTTTGAATAAAACCTCAAATAAATGAGTAATAATAATAAATTATTAGATGGTGTATCTACAAGGAGTTTAATCAATATTTTCACAAATATTTGCAATATTTGTTCCTAGCTGTTCTGTGCACTAGAAAAAATATTCAAGGCAAATCTGATTTAAAAGATAAACTTACTTTACAGATAAAGTGAAAACATCTCAACTTCAAAAAACATGACCACTTTAAAGAGCTATGATGTAAGAGTTTGCATTTAATTAGTTTCCGCTTTTCTGCAGATACAGTCGATGACGACATTAACGCCCAAAGGCACTAGGTGGGTTTCTCGCTGGGCCAGTTTGGCTGACACCTATTCAGACTCTGGTCCTGCTTCAGGACTCTTTGATAGCCCAACACAGGTTGATCTTTCATCCAGAGGTATAGAAACTTTGCTTGGTTCAGTAGATTTCTTGGTGTTTGTCTTTGCTAGCAAATTTCATTTATCCTATTTATGTTTTTTAAGCTGGTGAAAGGATCAACCACCAGGTTACTCTTAACCGAAGTGCTGACTACTCAGAAACCGGCCAGAGCGGCAGATCAAGACGAGTTCTGCCTCAGGTTCCTTCGAAGGAGAAGATCGAGACACCACCGCCAACAATACACATCCAAACAGATTCTCACCTGTCCGGTGTGGAGAAGAATTCGCAAGTTCAGAAGCAAAAGTGGGATCCGCAGAAACTGGGTGTCCAAGATGATCTGGATCCGGACAGCTTGAGCGATGCCAGCAAATCCGATGATGGCTCTGTAGTTGAGCAATGCAGGAAGACTCCTGATTCGACCCAGAAGATGTGGAACCGGTCTATAAAGACCAGTCAAGAAGAGGCAAAAGATTTAACCTCTAAGTTCTCCACAGCCACACTAACACGACAGCATGGCAAACTTAGCAATAGCGACTGTTCACCACCCAACATTGATCAACCAGATGTCTCTGTTGGTGGAGACAATTTAATGTCCATTGTTAGACAAGAAAGTTATACCAAAGAAAGGACCAGCGATGACATCCACTTGTCCAGATTGCCTCAGATATCTATGCAACCCTCTACCAAAGATTCTTTTAGAGGTATAAGCAATCAAGACACTCAATCTTACCTCAAAGACACTGAGGATGTTCTAGCATCTCTGGAAGCAAAGCTTCTGGAGAAACACCAGCAGCAAGACGACAACGGTCGCTCCCACCTGGAGGACTCCTTCTCGGGAGAATCTGACACTTCCAGTACAATCAGCGGGAAAAACGCTTTAGTTTCCGTGCCAAAGAAGCCAGTGGTCCTCAGAGGACTCTTTAGAGAGTCAAGAGAACCTAAGACTTCTGGTGATCCATCTTGCCAATCCGGGATAAAGGACCATAATGGCAAGGCAGATCCAAGCAAGCATTTTCAACTCCGTCGTAACCTCAGTTCTCAAGACTTTGGGGCTGATGTTCAAAGTCCCACCGCACGGCACTGGCCGGACGCCGTCTCCGACCAAGAATCAAGTTCCCTACCTTACAAAAAGTACACCGTTCCTCTTAAAAAGGAAGGTACGAGCAAATCCAAAGAGCACAATGCTCTAGCTCGCTCCAGTAGCCTCTCCGCTCCGAAACCGACGAGGGCTTCGATGCTTCGCCGAGCCCGTTTGGGTGAAGCCTCTGACAACGAAGGCACCGAAACCGATCGGACGTCTCAAAACTCCGACATCAACCCCTCGGCAAACAGTCGAGGTGCTCAGGAGAGCAAGAAGCTTTCACGATTGGACATTTTGGCTCTACCCAGGAAAAGGACGAGCTCCTTCAACACTCCCAGTGACACAGAGTCTTCCACGAGCCGGACAGGATTTTCAAACCGTAGCACCGAATCAAGCAGCTCCGTGCGGAAAGCTTCCATCCCGGATCCCAAGGCTCTTCTCCGGAAGGTTTCAAACGCTGTGAACAGACAGCCGATCATCCGCGGACGCTCAAGCAGTGCCAAATACACCAGTAGCACTGCCAGTGAGTATCATGGATTCAGATTTTGCTTGTAAGATTTGCAGGAGGTTGGTCAAACATTCCAAGCCATTATTTTGGCTTTGCCAAAAAAGTGTGTTTCTGATATAAAATACAGTTCTTTCACTGTCTCTTAATGGTTCTTCCTGCAGTCGTTGGCTTTATTTGTACGCATTTGTTTCTCGCAACTGGGCCAATGACTTCAACTAACAAAACCTTGTAATTGGTCTCCAATTTTACTAATTTTTTAAGTTGCAGATAATCAGATTACCATAATAAAAACTTAACAGGTATATTGTGAAAATTAAAGTAATTTATTGTAATTTTTCCCTAACGGGAATTAGGGCTGGGCGATATGGCAAAAAAAAAAAAAAAGCTACTTGCGTCTCAAAACCTTTTATTTTTCCATTCCCTGCCACATTTTAAGGTTTTTTTTTTTAAAGCAAAAACGCATTTATATGAATGGTCGCTGAGGACTAGCTATATGTTCTATGTCAAGAAAGCGCATCACACATGATCAGTTAAATCAGATGTTCATTTTCATCATTTTCATATTGTCAATGGGTCTCATTCATGAAACACGAGCAGAACGAATTTTTGTGTAAATCGCGTGTAAAGTGGTTTTGGCGTAAATTTTCGGATTCATTAAAATGTTCGTATTTTCCAAATGTTAGTTGGTACGAAAGAAATCTACACCTGCTCCCAGCCACGCGTAAATAGTGCGTTTAACTTCTGAATGTTTTGCTCATTAATACGGCTGCATTTTAATTAACCTTAATTGGGTACATATTTACACAGCATTTTGAAAAAAGATATATATATATTAATTACATACGGTTTTTCTTTTAACTTTTATTATGAGAGCCAGTAATAGGATCTGTAATATGCTGCCAAACTTCCTTTTTTAGGACCTGATACGCCACTAGTACGCTTGAAAATAAAATGTGGCATTTTGAATGAACTTCTGATAATAAAACTTCAATTTCTGCAGATGAGAAATGTTTCTTTTTCAGTCGCTTTTGAGAAGACATGTTGAAATCCTTCGTTTGGTGTCATAATATGATGCTCACATATAGTTGTCAGTCGGATTTAATAGGCGGGATTTATGGTAATTGAGAGTGAGCGTGCACGCGTGTCCCATTTACGACTGATTGGAATTCATTAACACACACATTTCACTATCACATCTGACGTTTACGAAGTTTTTGTGAATCAGGAGAAGAGTTTTCGGGAAGTTCTCTTTACGCGCAAATCACTCCGATATTTACTCGTATATTTACGAATGTTTCATGAATGAGACCCATTGTGACTAATTGTAACGTTTGCTAATATTTGTATTCAAACACTGATTTTCCAAGTAAAAAAAAAACTAAATTGTGGCAAAACATTACATTCTAATGAATCAAAATTGGAAAATTCATCCAGCCCTAATGATATTAACAATCTTAAAGGGATATTCCACCCTTAAATACAATTTTGTCATTAATAACTTACCCCCATGTCGTTCCAAACCTGTAAAAGCTTCGTTCGTCTTCATAACACAAGATATTTTAGATGAAATCCAGCTTTCCATCCAAAATATCTTAAAATTGTGTTCTGAAGATGAACAGAGCTTTTACGAGTTTAGAACAACATTGGGGTAAGTGATTGACAATTTGGGGTGGACTTTCCCTTTAATGAGCTCTTTTGAACCCCATTGGCGAATGGGAAGTGGTTTTTGGTTTTTCGGGTTTCTTCTTACATATTTCCATCTCTTTCTCCTCTTGCTTGTTTTATTTTGGTTTCTCTCCCTTCCTCTGATGACTTGGTGTACCAAACGCTCCTCCAAGGCTCCAGGAGGCGTCAGAAGGGTTCAGACTACGCCTCCACCTCGGAGGACGAGTACGAGTCTAACCATAGCATCCCTAAACACAAACGCTCCCATCATTCAGGATCCCAGCAGAACCCCAGAATCCCTCCGGCCGGTCCGGTGCGAGCCATGCCTCGCTCGAGAGACTCCGAGGGGGAAGGGCACGAGAGCGACGCCTTCCAGAACTGGACGTCTCATAGCGCTGAGATCGCCAGGTGGGGAAACCCCGAACTAGGGCTCCAACAAATTATTTTAATAATCTATTCATTTATTGATTATTACGACAGTTAATCGACTAATCGTTGATTTATTTTGCCGATTCTTCATTAGGTTCTGATCAATTATTCAGCTTTTGTGGTTAGTTAAGATACTGAGGTATACATATTCGTACTACTTCAGCTTTAGTCAAATTATTATATTACTCTTACAATTACAATTTTGTTTTTGTTTTTTAACAATAAAAATTTTTTTGGCACAAAAAGACCATTTAATTACCTGTATGAAAAAGAACAGATTTATGCATAGTTTTCCATTGTCATATGGATATTGAACAAAATTAAGTTAAGTAATAAGACATTTTATTTTCAGTTGAACTATAATTTTTTTTTTATTCAATAGCATTATCTCTTAAAATACCTTATAGTGTAAAGATACTCAAAAAGTTGAGGTAGTCCAAGTTGTAATCTGTGCAAACCAAGCTATCCCTACATCCCTATGTTTTAGGTTTTTTTTTACATTCACTAATAAAACACACATTGGCGAGCTGCTTAATAGTACTTGCTTTAAAGCAAGTTGTAAAATTGCTAAAATCTAATTGAAAGTGACTAATAGTTGTTTTATTAATAATACTATAAAGCTGTATGTAGCGATCTACTGTGTAAAGTGCTATGTATATAGAAGTGATGTGACTGAGAATTGCAAAGTTGGTGAAAAAGTCCACAACGGTATTATCAGATGCTTTCTTAACTGCTGCTTTCTCATCTCTGTTATTTTGGTTGACAAAGTGGCACACTGATCAAACGTCAACAATTTTGTTTTGTTTTTGTCGATTGTCAATCATGGCTAATCATTCCATCCTGATAAAAGAATGACATGTAATATCAGCAGTCCATTTTATGTAAATAATCGTTTGAGAATGTTACTTTTAACCGCATATCGATCTTAAACTCAGAGTCTCTCTTCCAGAGCTGTAGCACTAGACTGGGCTTCAAGGGTTTATTTATAAAAAAATTTGTTAGGGTCAAGTCATGTTTTTCTCTCTAATATAGACATGCATTAACTGTATCCGGTTTATATGGTGTCATTGATTACAATGGGAATCATCATAGATGTAGACCTAAATATGTTCCTCATGCAGAAACGGGAAGCTTCCAGTATTCTATTTCTTAGTAAATCAGACACATTGTTTGCGAAACTAACTTCTTCAGTCTTTACTCCATTCCAAAAATTGTTACTTGTAATGCATTGCTTCCCAAAATTAGACTTTAATTTTAATTAAAAAAATGCATATTCTTCACTAGATTGAGTCAAGACTTGGCCAAAGATTTGGCTATTCTGGCCCAAGAGATTCATGATGTTGCTGGAGACACAGAAGCTCAGAGTTCTCCAACAGACAAGACCGAACCAGCCACATCTACCCATGAAGAGGTACCGTTCAGAATGTTTCCATGTTCATTTAGTTTATCAAAATTACAGTAAAATACAGATATAATATTGTGATTTAAATCAGCTGTTTTCTCTGTGAATATCTCTTAAGCTGTAATTTATTTCTGTGATGCTCCGCTGTATTTTCAACATCATTCCTCCAGTCTTCAGTGTCACATGATCTTCAGAAATCATGAAAATATGATGATTTACTCAAGAAACATTTCTGATTATTATCAGTGTTGGAAACCATTGTGCTGGTAAATATTGTCTCTTGTTCTTTCCATTGCAGCACCAGATTCCCGAAGCCGGTCTGAATTTCCCGAAGGAATCCCCTGCGGCGGCGGCGGCTGACGACTCGGAGCAGATCGTTAGTAATCGAGAGAGCATGAGAGCAGACGAGGTAGCAGCGCTTCTCTTCTCTTCAGGTTAACTGCGTGTTCAAGCTGTAAATCTCCTTCTTCTTCTTCTGTCAGGTCACTCTGAACAATGTGATGCTGAATCCAGTGTCTCAACTGTCTCTGGCCATCCGTGAAAACACAGAGCAGCTGACGGAGAAGATCAAGTGAGACTCGTCTGTTTGAGAAGCTTGAGAGGGTGCAATATATTCAAAATAAAGATGACTTGTGTCGTGTGGTGTACAGGTTTCATTCTCGCATATATTCTTTCAGGGCTATGTTTCATAATAAAATGGACGTTTTGGGAGAAATTGAGGCGAAGATCAATGAGGCTGATGATTCTCCACCAATGAAAACCTCAAACAAGGTGTGTCTCTTGAATAAAATGTTACTAAGTGCTCTGAATCTTTATTTTATTTTTATTTTTTAAATAAAATCTGAACTTCATTGAACCAATTTTAATGTTAAATTAAGAAATTTATTAAGTAATCTTTTTTTTTTTTCAGTGAGTATATTAGAGCATCAGGCAATGATGTTCATAACGATGTTATTTAAGTATCATTAATATTTATTTTGAATTAATATTTTGAATTATAAATTTTTTTACTTTGTTCTCGTTTTAGTTAATTATATATATATATATATTTTTTTTTTTTTAATTTAGTTTATTTTTGACTGTTTATAATTTTATATTTTCTGTTTCTCTTTTACAAATTTTGTGTTTTTGACAATTTCTTGTTTTTTTTATATTTATAAAAAAAAAACTATTAGAATTCAGCCAAAAAATTTCTCGCCATGAAATACTAAATATTTTTTTTATAAATATAGATTTTATTTATTTCAGTTAGTTATTTTAGTACTTAAAGTCAGTCTTGTTTTAGTATCTATATACTATTATAGGTTTTAATAATATTTTGAATCCGTTTTAATTTTTCTGTTTTTGTTTTAGTAATTTAGTAAAAAGTTGTAGAAATTTTATTTTGTAATTTTTTTTTTTTTTTGAAGTTTTTGTCTTCATTTATGCCTATAGTTTTTTTTTTTTTTTTTTTCTCGTTTTATTACTTTCAGTTATTGGAGTACAAGAAGTTAAACTAAATTAAAATGAGACGTTAACTTGGCATCAAGCAGGGTTTTAAAAAAATTATAATAATTTAATTTTAGTTTCAGTTTTAGTTGCCTTTAATTACCTTGCTTAAAGCTGAATTAAACAAAAATGAGAAAAAATACAAATGTTAAGCTTGTTTTTAATTTAATTTGAATTCTCTTGTCATTTAATTTCAAGTAACTTAATCTTTTTGTAATTTTTTTTTTCTCTTTTTTTAGTTTTTGCTTTCTGAAATTAAATGTCTCTATACAGTTTTTATTAATTTAATTTCAGTTTTATTTGTTCTAGTTCTTTTAGTACATGAGGTTAAATCTAAATGAGAAATGTTAACTTGGCAACTAGCTGGGATTTTTTTTTTTTTATTAACTTTTTTTTCAGTTACCAATAACTACCTTAATTAAAGATAAATTAAACAAAAATGAGAAATAATTTTTTTTATTACATTAATTCAGTTAACCTTTAATTTCAATAAACTTTTTTTTCTCTTTTTTTTTTTTTAAGGATTTAGGTTATAATAACCCTGGTTCATATCTAATGTGTTTACTACTGAATGGTTTTAAATCAAACGCTGTGGTCTTCTGTGTCTTTGCTCGTCTTGTAGGAGATTGCATCAATTCTGAAAGAGCTGTGGAGAGTCCAGAAGCAGCTGGAAGGTCAGTAGATCAAACCTCGCTCTTCTCTCGATCTGATATTAAAGCTGAGACGAGCTGCTGACGAACGCCTCTCTCGTGTCTCTCTCAGTCATCAACGCCGTCATGGATCCTCGAGGAAACCCGGATCTCATCCGCAGGGTTTCTTCCGCCGCCCTTCGCAGTTCCAGATCGATGCATCGAGGCGGTGGATCCACACCGACCAGCCGGAGAACGTTCAGGAGCACAGACCGAGAGAGTCCACTCATCTGACCTTCTCTCTTCAATATCGATCAGCATTTGCACATTTCTATTCCTCCAGACACACCTGGATGGTGGTTTCAGTAGCTCCAGGCTTGGAGAAACTCCAGAGTTTGGCATTAAATGTAAATACACCGTTATTGATTTTTGTTATTTGTGACGGTTGTTGTATGGCCGAATAATTCACATGATTATTTAAATCACTTTAAGTCTCTGTTGGACAGGGTATTTGTACATTTAAAGATCATTAAAGAATTTAAATGTGTGTTTTGTTTTGTCTTCATTGTTTTATTGCAAACAAGTCCATGTTGAGATGCACATTTAGCTTATATTTTGATTATTTTCATTTTTTCAGTCGAACTCGTGATGTGAATCGGGGTTATTATAGTTAACTAAAACGATATCCAAAACCATAAAAAACTACTTTTTTTACTTTATATTAAATGAGCATTTAAATGGAAAACAATCCAACACACACAATATAAAAATAAACGTGGTTATTAAATTTTATTATTAAATAATTATATATATATATATATATATATATATACACACACACATTTATAACATTGAATTAAATGTACAACGATTATTAAAACGTTAACAAAAAATTTTATTAAAACAAAATATGTAAATAAAAATGGATCCAAAATAAAAACTACAACAGTATCTCAATTATACAAAAAATTTTATTATATATTTTTAAAAAGTGTACCGAAATCAAGGCAAAAAAACTACACAGAATACATATTCACATCAGTATTATTTTTTATTAACTACCAAAATTTTACATTAAGGCATTTATTTGTACACCGTAACATAAAATAAAACCGAGCATTAGAATTCGGAAATTCTATTTTTTAATACCAAAAAGTCTTTCCATTTCTGAATTTAATTAAATGTGTTGTTGTTTCTCTTTAATTATTTGTAAATAATTTCGGAGTTAAAATTGGTTTTAAAGTGTATCCTACAGAATTATTTCTCAGTGTAGTTTGTTAATAACCACAAATGCATTGCATTCAGCTCACAGAAAATACAAGTCTTTAATTTTAATTATGAATTTAATAATAGTTTGTAATCCTCTATCTATTTTTGAAACTTATAAAAAAATTTGATGTCTAATTGTAAATTTGAGTTGAGATACTATCAGATACTGACTTTTGTAATTTAGTTATTAGTTTGGCACAGAGTATTTACTGAATTTAATTCATTTTATTTATTTATTGTTTGTTTGTTAGTATTTATTTTTATTTCTTGTATTTTCTTTTTAAATTTTTCCATAGAAATAAAAATATATATTATTTTTATTTAATGTTTATTACTGTTTTCATTTATTATTATTGTTTTATTTTCTGTTTTCTATTTATTATTTGCGTTTATTGATTGTATTTATTAATATTTTATTTTTTATTATTTTTATCTTTATTTTTGTTTATCTATAATTTGTTATTGTATTTTAATTTATTTAATATGACTTTTTATTGGTTTTATTTATACTATTTACTTATTCTTATGTTTCTAATTATTTATTTGGTTAGTTAATGAAATATATTTACTTCTGACACAAGATGTCTGGAATTTTTCTATATATATGAGTAATAATTAATTCTGCTTATTTTTTTCTAGATGTATATTACAATAAATTAAAAAACATAATTATTGAGTTTTTATTTAATTTCCCTTACTTAATTTTTCCAGATGCATATTATTTACATTTTTTCTACTTCTACTCATTGGAGAAATTTTTGCCCCTTTCCTGTTTTATTTAATTTTTATTATTATTATTTATTTTGTAAAAAAATAAAGAAAATAAATAATTGAAAAAATCAAGTCACAATATTAGTAATCTTAAAATATGACGACAGTCTTTCAGGTTTCTGTGCCAAAATATAGTACAATGTGTAAAATAATATACAAACGGCTCTTATAAAACAACGTATACTATAGTTTAGAATATTTATAAACTATAGCATTTACAAATGCTTTAAAACCGAGTCAACATTTAATCTAATGACTGTTTACACTGAAGTTTAGCGGATATAGAGCGCTAGAGCACGGTAGTGACGTCACGTGACGCCGCGACGGAAGGGGCGGAGCTTCAGTTCAGCTGAGCGACGTGTTCTAATCACACTGTTAGCGGTCCATTCATCGCTCGAAACATGGTTTTATTAGAAAACGACGCGGTAAGATCACTTCATATCTCATATTCAGCGTTTATCGGTAGATAATATCCACGTTGTGTCCGACAGATTCTGAGTGTTCGTGTTTAATCGAGCGGCGTCGAACTCAAACATGTTAGCAAGCTAAAGCTCACAGACGCTCCTCACTGATTTCTGACAAACAAACTCAGGCCACAGGCTTTAGTTTTGAGCTCGTATCAAACTATCCATGTTATTATGAGTGTAAATAATCTTCAGCTTAGAGGTTTAGGTTAACGAATGTCTTCTAATCTTGATAACCTGTTCACAGACATTTCTGCTTCTTTCTCACAGGACAAATCTCAGTTATTCGTTTATTTTAAGATCGCGATCAAGTATGAATGTTGTTGTTGATAAGCTTTAAAGGTGATATTAAAATAAATCCGTGATTGTGAAGTTGAACTAAAGCCTTAAAGGAGCACAACATGAACTACATGCACTAATTGTTTGTTTTGAGCAGCAGCTTGCAGGTCTCTGTTATTCATGAATACAGTAATATGTTAGTGTTTTATAATGTAATCAGCAAGATGTATATTGCAGATCCACGGAAGTGATTTATATGGGAGATATAACGTTACTCTGTAATCGCTTACATACATGTAGCACCTGCACAAAGTCTGCACTTTAAAAAGGTAAATGTGAAAATAATGCAGAGAGTTTCTATGGAACCGCATGTTTTTCACATGTACGCGCAAGTGTCTCACGTGTACGCGCAAGTGTTTTAATGTGTATTGCAAATGTTTAAGTGAGTTTAGTCTCAGACGGCCTCCCATAGATTATTGATTAATGTAGTCTTTCTCTCTGTCTGTAGTTTCTGACTGAACTCACTCGGTTGTTCCAGAAGTGCAGGACCACCGGAAGCGTCGTCATCACTTTAAAGAAATGTATGTTGATCCGAGTTATTAGATTATCTTATTCAGTGTAATACATTTTTATTACTTCGTTTCAGTGCATCAGGTCTGAGATAATGCCAGTGACGTTTTTAATATGTATATTTAAATCTTATAATATTTTGTTAATATTTTAAAATAATTAAATAATTAAAACATCATATAGTAAAATGTAATAATAATTATATATATATATTTATGTGTATATATAAAAACATATTTTTCAGTATTTTTTTTAGCATTGTTTTAATAGAAAATAAATTTTTAAATTAACAAAAAATGTTCTAGTCTTAATGCTAAAACTGTGGCTAATGCATTGCCATGTTGAGCTCGTCCCTGTTCTTACTGATGTATTAAAGGATGATTTTGATCTGCAGATGACGGCAGGACGAAGCCGGTCCCCAGAAAAGGCCATCCAGAGACACACGAAGCGGCCGACAACAAGTGTCTCGTCAGAGCCTCAGACGGCAAGAGCAAAATCAGCACAGTGGTGAGGAAACATCACTCAGACACACACGTGTGAGAGAGAGAGAGAGAGAGTGTGTGTGTGTGTGTGTGTGAGAGAGAGAGAGAGAGAGAGAGAGAGTGTGTGTGTGTGTGTGAGAGAGAGAGAGAGAGAGAGTGTGTGTGAGAGAGAGAGAGAGAGAGAGAGAGTGTGTGTGTGTGAGAGAGCGAGAGAGAGAGAGAGAGTGTGTGTGTGAGTGATCTTAACCTGGAGACACATCGACTCTTCGTCACTTTACTCTTGTTACTGTCACTGTAACATACTGTGAAGATGAAGTGTGTAATATCCCAATTTCAGACAGGACCAAACCTGCTGAATTTAAAAATAAATAACTGTAATAGGTACATAAAGGAAAATATAAGTTAGATTTTAGTTTTTTCATGAATTCTTCCTGGATCTCATTCATTTATTTTATTTAAATTGAATTTGTGTTGTCATTTATTATTTTTGGTTTATTTGTAATAACATAATTTTTGTTTTTTCATTGATTTATTTAAAAAAATTTCCCGCATGTATTTATTTCCTGGTTTAAATATTACGACATTTATTTTAACAATTGTTAATTTTTGTATCATGTTTTTTTTCTTCCATTTATTTGTATAACCGTTAAATTTTTATTTATTTTTCCACATTTTTATCTCCGCAAATATTGCCACATGTTAATATTTCAACAATTGTTTATTTCTTTTATTTCTATCCCTTTATTTTTCGATATCAATTTGAGCTATTTTATATGCTTTTCACTTTTTTTTTGTTTCTTTATTTATATATATCTATATATCTATATATATGTATGTGTATGTGTGTGTGTTTAAATTATTTTGACATTTCCTGTCACCAGTTTGAATTCATTCAGTTTTTGTCTTTTATTGCTATTAAGCTGTATATTATTGAACATCTGTTTTAACGTGTCTTTCAGGTCACCAGCAAAGAAGTTATCAAATTTCAAATGGTGAGTTATAATATTTCATATATTAAATCAGATCACCGAACACTGAATTGTTTACAGTATTCTGTATTCATCGTCTCTTATATTTGTATCGTGCTGCTTCTGTGTCTGTTTCGCAGGCGTATTCAAACTTGTTGCGAGCGCACATGGACGGCTTGAAAAAGAAAGACAAAAAGAGTAAAGGCAAGAAAACTAAAGCCACATAGAGTCCCACCCTCGCCAGTGCCACCTTCCCATGATCCTCTGCCAACCTTCCACGTCTGTAAACATAGCGCACAGATGACGCAGAGCTCGACTCAATCCTAGGTTTAATGAGCGTTTCTGTCTTCTTCAGCTGGAGATGAGATGCATCGTGTCCATCAGTTCATATCTCGAGCCATACTTTGATTTCAAAAGTGTTTTATATTGAAGAGAGAATGAAGATTACAGTCAGTAACTCACAGTCTCCTCCTGTTGTAATAATGTTTCAGTTTTCTCATTGAATCGGATGATATTTTTAAGTTTGAAACGAGCTGAAAGTTTGAGTTTTCTTATTTGGCCTCAATAAAAAGCACCCTTGTAGATTTGCAAATAAAAGACGACGTTTATTCACTGGTTTGATCATGACCTGAGAATCACGATCTTGTACAGGAAACATCTTCAGAAGAGACGTGAAGCTCGTGTACTGTAATAAAAATCAATCTGGTATGTGCACATCAGGTGTGTGTGGGTTAAATGGCTGTGTTTGTCTTGTCCGGCCGCTCTCTGCTGGGGGTCGGCGTGTGTTTGTGTCGGCTCCGCTCTTCCTCCAGATAAGAGTCCTTCATGATCCCCGTCACGTACTGGAACAGCGTCTAAAGACGGGGGGAAAAACATATATAAACCACATGTCCAGTGCGTCCAGGAAAGTAAAACTTGACTTTCTGAACGCATTCGAGTTTGTCTTTCATTACCTTCCAGGCTTGCTCCAGTTCATCTGTCCATCTGTCCTTCAGAACCGGCCGAACAGCGCAGATGAACTCGGTTCCCACATACTGAAACACAACCACTTACACTTAACTGACAATAAAAACATTATATACTGTATATATACAAACGGGTTTATTTTATGCATTTATTATTATTAAAATGTGTTTATGATGAAAAAACTAAATGATTAAACGTTTAAAATTAAAGTAAAAAAATGTAGGAGTTCAGAATTAGGTTTATTCATTCGAAGAAGTGATCAAACCCAGATTTCTGTGTCTTTCTTGTTTGCTTCGTCAGAGCTGAAGTGCATCATTTCAATCGGATGCATTGATTATTACTTGGGGACAAATGTTTGATTTTTGTATCCGCTGTATATTTGTTAGGTAAAATTAATCTGATCATGCATCTTCCATCAGAAAAAATAAATATTAAATTAATTTATAAAAACAGATAATCTTTACATAAATCCACAGTGATCCCTAGCTGTCAAAGTGTCCAATTAAATTTAAATTAAATTAATAAATAAATATTAAAGACTGTGAGCATGGACCTTTTTTCTGTACAACAATGCTAATATACTATACAAATATTTTAGTAGTTACATAAAATATGCATAAAAATTTTGCACAAATTGAAAAAAAAAAATTCACAGCCAAAAATTTGCTTAGAAACAAACATTACAAAGGATTAATGTTTTGTAAAAAAAATTCCACAGAAGATCTATGATCAGAATAATTTCACCATAACATATACATAAAAGACAAACTACACCGAAAAACATAATTTGGTTAAAAAGGACTGTTAACTATTGTTCCATTAATAAATACATATTTTAATACAATTATGTACATTTTTATTATTGTTTTTTATACATGTGAAATTTTTATGTTTTTATTTAATTCAAACATATTTCATAATTGTAATCTTTTAATCTTTAAAAAAAATAATTTCATGGATTTTGATAAATCCATGCACAGAACTAATGTGTTTGAGATGATCTTCACCCCGTAGTACTTGGGCGGCGCGTTGTAGCGGAAGTGGCTCTTGCCGAGTTCCCGCGCCAGAGTCTCTAAGCGCTCGAGCTGATCGAGTCTGGCCACGCTCTTCTCGATGAACGACATCACGCTGTAAAAACAGCACAAAAGAGCTCGTCTCACTACTGTGTTACAAAACATGCTTAACCGTGTTAGCAAGCATTATGGAGTCAGTTCAGTGCCAAATATAT
>NC_068412.1:28171704-28186704 GCF_023724105.1 Carassius gibelio | reverse complement strand
GATACTTACTGTAAATCAAACAGAAAAGCTCAGAATGTCATTGCATTAGAAACAAAACATGTTTTCAAGTCACTGCTTCACTTTCAACCGAACAGAATTCAAACTTGTTCTAAACTTGCTCATGTACATTATGTTGTTGCATAGGATTTTCATTTCATTTTGTACAGTGTAATTATTTCCAATACAGATCTTTAAAGATGCCTTTTTAGAAAGTATATTTTCATAAACACACTGTTGATATATATAAAGATTACACTAAAATAAAACAGTTATATACAATATCTCAATTCAAAATACTGATATATTGAAGTTCTATACAGTATATATATATATTAGTTTGAAATATATATGAAATGTGTCCTAATGTGTTTGGAAAGATGTATATACTTCCATAACGAACTTGTCTGATAAAAAGATCACTTCTGTTTTTATTTTATTTTTTAATCAGTTAATAATATAATATCAGGAAAAATTACTTTAGTCTGTAATAAGCCCAGAAAAGACTAAATTTACTGACACAAAGAGCTCAAATAAGCTGACAAGAGATCAGTCTACGTTTAAAAAAGACTTTAGGAGTCAGAAAGGAGATTGAATCAATACATTAAGCCACAATAACAACACAATAATGAGAGCCCAGCCAATGAAACATAAGAAAAACTCAAAGAGACAGTTTTTAACCTTTAACCTTTCACAATCACTAGATATCTGATGCATTCAAGTCACTCTGACTGAAAAGCATTGCAGCAGAATTAAAAGTCTTTCTAAAGATGCTAATATACACCTACAGAAAGTCTATAATTGTATATTTTAGCACAAAAGAGCTGATGTTCATATGGTTATTAATATATATTAAGTTATTAAGCTGGTTCTGAATTATTATTTTTACCAGATGTTGTCTGATTCAACTTTTTCCCCTATATTTTTTCATGATGTCTGAAACAAAACAGAGATAAGAAACTCATTATATTCTTTTACAGTGGCACAGATCATGAGCGGAGGTGTTTTAGACACATGATACTCCTGAAGTCAATCTTTCAGATGGCATTCATCAACATTGATCTGAATGTTGTCTGCTAAATCTAGCCATTAAATATTGTTTATGAGAGATGACTGACAGTATATCATATTTCAGTAAGTAGTGTAGTTTTAAGTTCAAGTTGTCGATACATTGTGACAATTTACTCCACTATAGGATCAACGTGTTAAAAACAAAGTATATACATGTAGTGTGTGTGTCCCCAAAACCAGTCTTGAGTCTCTGGGGTGTATTTGTAGCAATAGACAACAATGCATTGTATCGGTCAAAATTATAGATTTTTCTTTTAAACCAAAAACTATTAGGATATTAAGTAAAGATCATGCTCATGAAGTTTAGTAAATCTCCTACTGTAAATATACCAAAACTTACTTTTTGATTAGTAATATGCATTGCAAAAAAACTTCATTTGAACAACTTTAAAGATGATTTTCTCAATATTTAGATTTTTTTTTTGCTCCCTCATTCCAGATTTTCAAATAGTTTTATCTTCGAACAAACCATACATCAATGGAAAGATGATTATTTATTGATTTTTATTTATATAATTTATATTATTGAAGTGGATCAAAACCTTTCATCAAAGTTGTCCTAAAACCTAAAAGTGTTCTAAACTACTATATGAGATTTTTTCCTGTTTTTTTTTTTTCTAATTGAAACAAATATTAACTGAAATAAAATATTTAAAAACTTTAACTTTTTTTTTAGCTTAACTTGAAGTACCAAAATAAATAAAATTAAATAAAATGTATAAAAACTAGACATTTTACATAAATTAAAAAGAAAACAGAAAATGTAAAAATTAAAATTCATTTAAAATATAACAATAATAGTTTAAAAATTATAGGCTTCTAAAATACAGAATGTATGCATATATATATATATATATATATATATATATATATATATATATATACAATTTTACACTGTCAAGAGACTAGCTATACAATACTAATTAAAAAATAAAGTATATATAGCTAAGCCTATGAACAGTACTATTACTATTACTATCTTGGTTAGGATGAGTCATGACGTAATATCAATATGTTGTTAAATATTAGTCAATGAGTTGATCGGATGCAAAACATCAACAGGTATCAAATATCACTACCTCTTATAAACATTCAACGTGCAACACGATTAGTTTTCGCTTTAATACACAAGATGAGACAGGCATGCATTTCTCTGTCAAGCTGTTTTGAATGATTGTATTAGGAAAGAAAGACGCTCTACAATTCTCACCGGACAAACATGATTATTCCCACTTTGGCGATGTCCTCCTGGATGACTCTCCAGGACTCTTTGATGAGCTGGATGTGATCCGGAGTGAGTCTCGCTGGAGCCTCGTCCTCGGTATTTCTGCTCTCTGCTGATCTCGGAGTCACTCCGGATCCAGAGATCGCGCATCCCATCCTGACACGAGCACAGCTCCCTCGGCTCTCAGATCAACTCAGTCTGTCTGTCTGTCTGTCTGCTGCTCGGGATAGTCGTGTCTCTAGCTGTCTGAGAGGCTGTGCTTCTCCATGACTGATCAGAGTCAGACCTCGAACCTCTCAGAACCTGACACCTGCTCCACGGGAGGGAGGAGCTCATCTTCATCAGCATCAGCATCATCATCACTCAACAACATGCAAAAGATCCCTTCTAGACTATTTTTAGCCTTTAACTACAGCGTTAATGAAAAATCATCTAGATATTTCAACTAATTGCTTAATGTCAAACAACTCTGTAACACTTTCTATGAAGGTTGTGCAAAAAATGCATTCCTATAAATATTGAATAATTGATGCATAATATTGAATTAGACCATTTTAGGATTATTTACGAAAATATGCAAAGGTATAATGAATGCATATTGTAGTTTCTATCTAATCTTTTCTCGTACTGTATCTCTTAAGACTGAAATAATGATGCTGAAAATCCAGCTTTGATCATAGGAATAAATTAAATTTTAATGTATATTCATATAGGAGACAGTTATTTGAAATTTCAATAATATAAAACATTTTTAACAGCATTTTAATCAAATTAATACAGACTTTGTGAGAAAAAGAGACTTAGAAAAACAAAAACAAAAAATTAAATTAGTCCTAAAGTTTATCCACTAGTATGTTCGTCCTGGAGGATTTTCGATGTAATAAATGTCTGGAAGTATATAAAAGCATCTGCTTAATCATTACTTGATTTCAAAAAGGTATATGCCTCCATATATCCATTAAAAGGTAATCTGCTTTTCAGCTCCTTCCATGAAAGTCATTAATCATATCCATGTTCTGAAGACTGATTAAAAAGTGCAGAAACTAATAATACTGTAATATGCCCCCAAGTCATGTGCAATCATTTTGATACAAAAAAAAAAGAAAAGAAAAACCAAACACATAAGTACTGCAAGCAGGACAAAGGAAATAATGTTTAAAGCATGGAAAGTTTCTTTTAATGTAGTATATCAGAAAAATAGGATATGAACTGAACATTTTTACATAGGAATTTGTGCATCATATTTACACCAATTCAAATAAATAAAAAAAATATTAAGAAAACAGTGACATCATGCCTGGAGATAAATCCCACCAATGAGCAGAAAGATACAACCAAAAACAAGCTAGCTTATAATATATCCCATTAAACATGACCCGATACACATTTTGTGACCGTGCATTATATATTGCTCAAATGACGTATACTTTAATAACCTCAATAAGCAAATTGCAAATTCTCAATCTCAGATTTTTAAATTCACATCTGACATTTAAATAATTAAAAACAAGCACGATATGTTGTCAACAAAGCAGCATTTTAATTTGACACCCAACATTCAGTCAAACTGAGCACTATTTGACCGATTTCTGATTTCAGATTGAATTTTACATCAGTCTTTGTCACCGTTTATCATTCATCAGCATAATCTGATTATGATTTCTAATTTTCTTCTCATTAGTGGGGAATGACGTCTTTATGAGATTACGGTCTTTCCTCTGGTCAGAGCTTGAACACAAACAGTGAAGAGACATCAGGCAATGCTTACCAAAAATAACTAACAGATTGCATTTAATATTACAGTGCTCTTCCAGAAACGTGAAAATGTGTACTAATAAAGTTCAAACAAAAACAGATGCATTGGTAACTTAGTATGCACGGACCTGTTACTTTATATAGTCTTCCTTATTGCTTTTTATTTCGAAATGTCTGAAAGAAAAAAATACACATTTAACCACTTTTCCAAAAGTACAGTACCAGAGTCAGCTTCTTTAACAAATGTTTACATCTCAATGAAATATACACATATATTTACAAATGCAAATTTCATAAATATATTCTTTGAGGTCCATAAGCATCCCTTTTTCAGTTGGATAATTCATAACTGGAATTTAAAAGTCATGCTTGCTTTCCATAAACACAGAACACCAAACATGTGTAAGACTTACTTAGCCTCTCAAACAGTGGCCAAATTACATATTTTCGAGAGAGGAATCCTAGCTGTAAGATATTTTAAGGTTCCGAGTGTAAAGAGTAAGAAAGTCTCAAGTATTAGAATTCAGAAATTTATCCCGCAGGTTTTAACCAAACTATGTTGACTGTTCTCAGCGTTTTCCATGCATTCACTAAAGTTGTGCTCTTTACTGTTTGCCACTGCAAGTTCAGATTGTGAAACCATTGCTGAATCATCCTCTTCAGGCTTGCCCAAGCAAGTCGTCTCTAAAACAAGGTTGTTCCCATCTTGACCAGAATCACAACTTCTCTCCAGTTGCTCGTGTGCATTAGTGGATCCCAAGCCGGAATCAAATGCATTACCGCTACACAGCGAAGGCAAACCTTCCCCTTCAAGGGTCTTGCTGGAACATGTAGAATCTATTGAAGTAGATCTCTGCAATGTGCTATTGCTGAAAGGGGACGAACAAGACAATGAACACGATGCACTGGATCTCTCTGATCCAGTTTCCAGAGCTCTTTCTGAAAAAGAAGTACTGCGACCCACTGGGAACGGACGAGGGGAAGCGGTTGCATCATCTTGACTTTGCTTGTTATATTTGGAACGCAACTCTTTTACATCCGGCCAGTTGAAGGTCTCGGTTTGTATAGGACTTTGTGGTCTCTGAGCATTTAATCTGCAATTGAAGAACTGAGGACTTCCAGGAGAACAGAGGCTGGAAGTTGGACTAGTAGTCGTAGAGTCCGGGATAAGGTCCTGCTCATTCAAGTTCAACAACAGTGGCTTGTCAGGAATGCCTATGTACAAAAGAGCTGTGATTAAAAGTCTGCTTTTGATAAATATACGTGATTTTACAATAGAATTTACCAGAGAACAAATCCAATGATTTCTCAAGGGGATTGTGGGATGCATGGATGTAGAGCAAGGGTGTCCAATCTTGTTCTTGGAGGCTTAGTAGAGTTTCGCTCCAACTAGCTTCAACACACTTACCTGGAACTTTCTAGTGAGTATGAAGACCTTGATTCAATTTCAGGTGTGTGGCAGTTGTGTCCTAATGATTAGAGAGTCTGACTTGTAAACTGAAGGTTGCAGGTTTGATTTCAAGGTTTGAAAATGAAATGCAGCTCTCTTTTCTTCCTTCAATACCCATGACTGAGATGCCCTAGAACAAGGCACCAAACCCCCAATTGCTCCCAGGTTGGAGCTTAACTCTGTAGGATAGTTTCCCTCCAGGAACATGTTTGGACACCATCAGCGGTAGAGGAATTACCCAAGGGTTTGTCTAAATGATGATCATGCAACCACAACTAAAAACTGCAATACACTCTGATTTAGGAATCCATTAACCAAAGAGAACTTGACACAGGCAAGTGTACTTGTGCTCTGGGAATTAATTGTTTTCCCACTTGATTTCAATCTGGCCCACCTCTATCCACAACCTAAAAATGGCTCTAATTAACAATTTGATGGATAGGAATGTGCCAGATCCATTTCTAGTGTCACGCCTTTAAGCAAATACCAATGGTCTGGATTGGTAAACAAAAAGCCAGTGGTTCCCAATCCTGGTCCTGAAGAACTCCCAACATTGCACATTTTAGATGCCAAACACATAATTAAACTCACTTGGTTCAACTAATTAGCTATTAAGATTCAGAGACTGTGTTGCAGGTTTTCCAGAACCAGGGTTGGGAACTACTGAGCTATGCCAACAGACAAGACACTGAAAGTTGGGGGATTGTTCCTCAACTAAAAATGAACAGTCAGTTTGGATATGAATGTGTCGGCAAAACAAAAAAATGACAGAAGGGACATTACGAAACTTGGCAAACTCAGACATTACACCCACCTTTCTCTTTTCCTGGAGGTCTCTCCTCCATCACGCAAGACAGGTTCTTGGGCACGAAATGGTTGTCTGAGATCTTGGGCCTCTGCTTTACCATCGGTCTGTTGTTTTTGATACGCTGACTGTACTGCCTGGCCAAATGAAACACCTTATTTTTCATTTTCTCCATTTCTTGAAGGATGCGTTCATCCTCACTAGCAGACCGTAAGGAGATGCTCTTTGGTAAAGAAGTGTGGTCAACATTGTGGTGCTCTTGTAACTTGTGTTCCTCATTTGGATGCCTTAGGGACTCTTGCATCTTGTCCTTTTCTAAGACGTTGTTGATTGGGGACGAGGAAAAGCTTTCATCGGTCTCTTCCAGTATTACCAGAGGTTCCCCAAGTCCGCTATCCAAGCTCCCCTTACTGGTTTCTGCTTTCTTTTCTTCACCAGGTGTAGTCATTTGGGAATCCTCCGAGTCCTGATGTCGTTCAGAAGTCCCAGTTATCTCCATCTCCATGTCTTGCCACGCTTTAGCCATATCAGATGCAGACTGGAATTCATCATTCCCACTTAGATCTCGAAGGTTGGACTCTTTGCCATTTGCAGGGACCACAAAATCAGAGCTATCCTTTGCTTTCTTGTCGACCCCCAAGCCTGATAGATTAAAGACTGACCATAAAGTTGGCCTTGTGATGGAAGGGACCCTCTTATGCAATGCTAAATCCTCGTCTGCAAGGTCATTGAGTTGTTGGCTCAGATTACGGACTAGGCCTGCAGGGATGTACGAAAGGCTCTCTCTGCGTTTGACGGCAAAGCTTGCATCCTGGTGCTCAGCATGTTCATAGTACCTTCGAATCTTATGTATGAGCAATCTGTCGTTTTTGGAAAGGGTATCCGGATTCATTTGAGATCTTTGGTTTGGTATAAACAGGCTGTCGGGAACAGTCTCTGTTAATGGTTCTGGAGTGGACCGTCTAAACTCAAGGCCTTTGTCTTTCTCACGGGGCTCGGCACCACAGCTGAGCAAACTGCTTCTACTTTCCAATTGAGAAGAGGGGCAGCCCAAGTCAAAAGACTCTTCGACTCCTAGACTAGTATTTTGAAAGAGACTGCTGGCACATCGCTCGGAGATATTGCTTTCCTTGTCCAGAACAGATGAAGACAAGAGGCCACCAGGTGCTTCAACATCTACCTCCATGTTCTGCACATCTTCTGAGAGGTGCTCTTCTAGTCCAGGAGGAGATGAGAAATGCACACTGTCCTCAACATTATCGCCAATTCTTTGTCCTCCAGTATTGAAGTCTATTATCTCTGGATCGGTGTGGCATCCTGCCATTATTATCCCAGAGATTTTGGGATAATCATCTGATTGGTTCATCCCCGTTTCCTCTGACTCTCTGAGAGGAGAAAAGACCTTCGGTGAACTGCGTTCCCCAGTTGAGCTCTAGAAAGTGGACAGAATGAAGTGAGTTACTGCTACAGGAAGCTGAGAAGAGGATGTGAAGATAACTTAATTCAATCTCCAGTCTCTCCATTATGGCCAGCATGAAACAAGTGCAATTTATCTAGATTTGAAATACAGCTGCTATTTATATTTCCAACCTTGTAACCATCCCTTCCCCTTAGCATTAGCCAATTATCAATGCTGAGAAAACAACTCCCACAGTATTTCCAGAAGCAACCATTGACTCAGAATTAACTTTTGCTTACGGAGACAACATGTGTATGTGTGCAACAACATGCATAAAGGTAAAGGTATTGCTATTTGACAATAGTGCATCTGCGTTGTACTTTTTGAACCCAACATCAGTCCTATACAACATATTATAGCAATTAGAAGAGATTAGAAAAGGGAAATATCTGTAGAGTCTCTATATGACTAGAAATTTCAATATGAATGTACATAGTGGCTGTACACAATGCCTACCCAAACAGTGTTTTTGGGAACATAGACATGTTCAAATGTTCATTTTCAGCACTTTCTATCTAGGTTTACTAGACCGAAATATACATTTTGAGGTCCTCGATATATGACGTTACCTGTTCAAAGAGAGTCAAACTTTCACTTGTATCATCATGTTTTTCTTTAGTGGGTGTTTGGCTGCTTTGGTTCATTGGCCAATTTTCCCAACAACCTTCTCTGTCCTAAGGACACAACACAGACAATTACAGGAATCTAACAGATGTAAATGTTCTACTAAATGACAGCGTTCACAGTCCCCATCTGTGATATTTGAACATTTCATAAACATCTGCAATTCATTTAAAAGCATCCATGCATTTCAGTGTTTTTCCACAGACAACAGACCTTCTATAATTGCTTTTGTGCGCCAATAAACAAAATACAATGAAACAGGAACCTTTGTTTAGTTTAATTACGGAAGGCAAGCCATCCGACCTCCACTACCGAAATTTGACAGTTAAATTTCCCTTTGAAGTCAAACTTCAATATATATATATATAAAAAATCTCATTGTGTCTCCAAGTACAAAAACACTTTGAGACACCCGGCGTCCCGTATTATTATGCATTGGATCTTAGTAACCAAGACATGCTGTAAATTCCCCATCACATGTGCACTGACGCATCTGGCATGAAATATAACACTGATTCAAGAGACATAGGACAAAACAATATCAGCCATTAGTATAGTGGCTCACCTGATGTGAGTTTTTATATTTTTAGGTACCTGTGATTACATATCCTTTGAGGTTTAATGGAAGATTTGATCATAATAACCTGACACATTAATTTCTGCATCAGACATAACTGCAAAAACATGCATTTAGGTAGAAAATGCCATTTCACCGAAAGCCTGCTTTGTCCGAACCCCCAAAGAATCAGTGATAAATCTTTTGAAAACTGATTTTGAAGATGACATTCAAGTTGTAGGTCATTGAGAAATGTGTTTATGTATGATTAGCGGCCGTGCATGCAGTTATGTCCATGCAATGATTCATGCAACAGCATTCGAGCATCAGATATGTTGGTGCAAAAGTAGAAATAGATCTCAGCATGCAGTAGATGGGATGTGATTGACAGATTGCAGCCACCAGCTTATGGACGTGAAACAGAAAGCGATAGGTGACCCTCACCGTGATGAACTGATTGAAAAGCAAAGCCTTGGCCCTATAATGCCAGCAGGAGATGGCGGCCAACACTGAAGTGGCAAAGTCTGCTACCTGCTCGACTCCCATCAGATCTTCCTCTTCAACATTATCTCCTCCTATTCTGTCCTCTGCGCTCTTTGCTTTCTCACGGTCATCCAGCGAACCTGTGCTGGATTCATGATGTTGTCCGTTCTGAATCATTCCTGGCTCCGTAGTCTTGAGTTCTGGGTTTGAGTTTGTGGTTTTGGGCAGCATGGAAAGACGGTCTTTATCCACTAATAGAGTACCTTCGCTGTCTGCATGCTGGACGCCATAGAGAAGTCATGGGATGTCAATGGGGATTTATGGAAAAACTGATTTCTATATCAAAACTGGCACCTTTTAAACCATGTTAAATGTGCATTTTAGATTAATTCAATAGGTTTTCATGAGTTATGTTGGTTCTATGCAACATTTTTGTTTATATTTGTTGCCAAATTGTTTTGCATTGTTTGTTGAGCCATTGTTTAAAGGCAGTTTTCTACCTCATGATGATAGACAATAAAGATTTTGCATGCATTTAGTTTGGAATTGCATTTATTAAATAAATGCACCATATTTTTTCTTATGAATGTGATTCAGTGTACTGTAAATGCATTTGACTAATTGGTTTTGTTCCTCTTTTTTGCATAAAAGTGTCTTATAATTGCATAAATATTAATGTAAGTTTAAGCCGTTTCTTTTACTTAATGTGAAAAGCTTGCAATGGAGAGTGAATGTAGAGATCTTACCTTAAGCGTTCCTGTGTGATGTCCATGGATGATTAAGATAATGCAAAGACAAAGATAAATTAAATTTGATTAATATAATAATTCAGCAACAGGTTATGTTCAGATGCATTTCAAATGTGATCTTTAAGACCTAGTGTTGGGTAATTTGATGTTGCATAATGCATAATTTTTCTCCAAAAATAAAGCGAGAGAAAGATAGAGGGAAAAAAATATTTAATGCACTTCTCAAAATAACAAAAGCAGTCAAAAATGTTTGATTTTAATGACAAAAAGTACTATTTGAAATATATTATTTAATTTGCAATGTGCAAAAAAAAAAAATCACGATTGGGCATAAAATTATGTGAAAATGGGTTTGATCAAAATCATCTTAATCTGGCTCAGATAAAACAGGAATCATGTGTTTGTGGTGTTTTTCTGTTGACGTAAGGTTAGTACAAGGCATCTTCACTGCAAAAGTGGTTGTCAAAAGCAATAATTCAATAAAAAGCGGATTATTTTGAGAATAAATCTGACATGCTATTGCTTTTAAAATCAGCACCCTAAAATTAGTACGAAACCTAGATTTCATTTAGCAAACATGATGCATTTTTATTTTCTGTTTGCACATAACAAAGTGCTATAAATGTGTGTGCTCTGCCAAAGATAATTAAATCAACTGGCAATGAAATGCATGCTCTGCGGATGCATGGAGCTACTTAAGAGCGCTTGGACACTCCCCGCTGATTTCCAAGACAGGAACAGGAAAAGCTGTAGTTGGAAATGACAACTTAATTTGAAAGGTGATAAAACGGCATGACAGGCTTGGCTTTCCTCTTCATTTTCTCCCAATCAGAATGCATAATGCACTCGTGCTGACAGCGAGCCAAAAACAGGTTTGTGGACTGAAAGGAACTGGCGCATGACAAAGCCTGCGGCTGATGGGCTCCATAATTAACATCATTATGTGTGCGGGCGGAGGATCGGGGCTGTGGCCTTTGATCTGACACAGGAGGGACCAGTCCAGTCGATGTGGCTTTGATGCTAAAGCGGGCAGCGCAGAACATACGGGACACGTGTCTCTCACACGAGCCGAAACAAACAGCACACACCTGCCCTGAGCCCAAGATGACAGAGATTTGATCAGCGCTATCTCTGATCTTTTGTTTAACAGCGCTTCTTTAATCAGTCAGGCAATCAAAACTAGACTACATAAACTACATTTATTGGTTTCTGCATTTATTTCATGAAATGCATATACTATACATATATTGCAAAATCCATATGCATGTATATATATGTATGCATTTTGCAATATACGTATATATGCATTTTATAAAAACTATAAATAAACTATATATTTGTATTTATTTGTTTCTGCATTTATTTCATGAAATGCATATACTATACATATATTGCAAAATCCATATGCATGTATATATATGAATGCATTTTGCAATATACGTATATATGCATTTTATAAAAACTATAAATAAACTATATGTTTGTATTTATTTGTTTCTGCATTTATTTCATGAAATGCATATACTATACATATATTGCAAAATCCATATGCATGTATATATATGTATGCATTTTGCAATATACGTATATGCATTTTATAAAAACTATAAATAAACTATATATTTGTATTTATTTGTTTCTGCATTTATTTCATGAAATGCATATACTATACATATATTGCAAAATCCATATGCATGTATATATATGTATGCATTTTGCAATATACGTATATATGCATTTTATAAAAACTATAAATAAACTATATATATATAAATAATCAATGTATAAAATTATTGCATCATTATTATCAATATATGTTATTATTTAATTTATATTGATTGTTGTTTAATTTGTTGGTTCATAAAATATTATTTAAAATCATATTTAAAAATTATATAAAAAAAATTGCACATATTTGCTAATACAGGATGTTATTTTATTATTTACTTTATATTGTTTTTTGTTGTTTTAGTGTATTAAAGTTGATACAAATATTATTAAAAATGATTTAATTGATTAAATTATTTAGCTAAATTAATATATTTGCTAATACAGGTCAGAAACTTCATTTGTGTTTTGTGCATCTATTTCGCTTTAATGACAGAACAAATCCTGATGCACGTGTTCTCTTGCATGATCTGAGCATCTTAAAATTCAGTGAAAGCAAGAAAATCTGACTGTCTGAATACAGAATCACAAGATCAGTGATGCTCATTTACTTGCATTTGTTTAGCTGTTGAGAAACATAACTTTCTGCGTATTTTCAAGTTTAAATGTGATTTGGTTACCTTTAGTGCTTCGTACAGATCGTTTAGCCGGTTCTGTCCAACAAAACAGAGGACAAGATCACAACATAAACAATTAAACAGTGGAAATTCAGTTTGAGCTTTAATTTATATGAGTGTAGAGACAGATTCACGCACCAGAGCGTCTCCGTTCCTGTAACACATCAGAGAAATCGTCATTTTGACAAGACGACGCTTTCTTCAGCCGGTCTGGACTGTAGCGGTACTTCACTGGACCTGAACAGAGAAGAAACAACACAACAACAGGCTCTGAAACTGATTTAATAAGAGTTCTAGTGTTTCAAAAAAATTTTTGCTATAAAAACAAGTCATTCACTGAAGCACCTTGTTTGAAAATCAATCTAAACACAACTTACATGTGGAGTCCATGTCCAGGATCGCGTCTTTGGCCTAGAAAGCAATTAACATGAAAATGTTTATTACAAAATTGCTGATTGAGAGAAACATTAATGTTTTTGCAGTCTAAAAATAATACATGAATTTAAATGAATAAATAAAACAATATAAAAATGCTAATTGAGAATGAATATTTTAAAAACAAAAAGAAAACACTAGTTAAAAATTATAAAATAATACAAATGAAAAAAAAAAATCACTAACAAAAAAAAATAAAAAAAAAAATAAAAAAAATTGAAATGTAAAATGAAAATAAATAATTAAAAAGATCTAAAATCAATATAAAATGAGTATTAAAAAGAATTAAATGATAAAAATTGTAAAATGAACAATTTTAAAATAGAAATAATCTAAATGAAATGCTTACTAAAAATTAAAAAAAAAAAAATATCTGTATTTTAATAACTATAAACGAACTATAAAATAAAAAACTAAAAAAAAGCATAAATGAAAAATGTACAGTTTTAAATAAAAACAACCAAAATAAAACACTTGAATTAAATGCAAATGTGAAATGAATATAAATTCAAAAAAGAAACAAATAAAAAAATAATTCACTTTTTAAATAAAAACACTTAATAAAAAGTATTTTAATTGTTTAATTGAATGCCACTTGAGTATGAACAAACATCACAGAACTGTGAATGTGTTATTAAATCACTGAAATATTAAGTTTAAATACGGGATAAAAGGGATTTGGCTGATGAAAACGTTTAGGAAACCCATGTCTAAATAACAGATCACGTTTATATTTACTACGTACTTTCTGCGGGATAACGGCGTGATGGTTCTCCAGAATGAGTCTCTTTATGTGATGAGCCCACAGTTTCTTCTCCTCCACCGTTCTGGCCTGAGAAACACAATGAACTATGATTAAAAATAAAAATAAAAGCTTGAGCGGGTCATCTGTGTGCCGTGATCTCAAACTGACCTGAACCGTGTGCGGCTGCTTGGGCTGCTTGTAATGCGTCACGCTGAAGCGCAGCGAATCTTTGGCACTTTCTATCAGCATCAGTGTGGAACTCTGAACACAGGCAAAACAGCACAAACAACGTGTTTTTCTCAAATCATCTGTTGAATAACTTACTAAATTTTAGAATGGCTCTGTCAGATATTATTTTTACAGAAAGCAATAAAGAAGTTGGAAAAGCTTTTGAATATCCAATATCTGGGAATAAAAGGAGATAATGGTCTAAAAAAAAAAAAATTTAATTCATTATAAATTAAAATAAAAATGATTTTGAAATAAATAATATCTGTTAAATTAAATATAATATTAGTTTGTAAATAAAGTTAAAAACATGAATAAAACTAACAAATGTGAAAAAAGTAAATAATAATAATAAAAAAAAAACTAAAAATGAATAAAATAATAAAAATGTAAAATAGAAACAAATAAATACATTTTAAATTACCCCCCCCCCCCACCCAAAAAAAAAAAAACACAACACCCTTAAAGGGATACTCCACCCCAAAATGAAAATTTTTGAAAAACAAAAATAACTCATTTATTTGGGCGTCTATGGGACAGTCACACGCCTCCCGGTTTTCATCCAAAATATCTTAAATTGTGTTCTGAAGACAGCAAAGCTTTTACGGGTTTGGAACGACACGGGGGTAAGTGTTTAATGACAAAATCTTCATTTTGGGGTGAGTATCCCTTTAATAAAATAATTTAATAGTGTTTACCTGCATGTCATGTGAGCATTGAACTGTGCATGTGAACGTGTTGTTACATCACTGAAATGTTAATTTTAAATCTCAAGAGGATATTTTAGGTCAAAGTGTTTCGGGTCATAAAAAGGTTTAGGAATCCCTGGTCTAAACAACAGATGCTGTCTCAGATTGAACGACATTATACCGAGATGTGAGTCTTGTAGACGTAAAGTTCTCCTCGTTTCTTGGTGATGAGCAGCATCTTATCGAACAGGAACAGGGTTCTCTCCTTTCTGGCGCGGTGGACGTGAAACGTTCCTTCCAGAACCAACTCGCCGAATGTGGTCAGATCCGGACCATTCCAGTTTATGAGCAGAGACTGGACCTCCTGCGTGCACAATAGAATAGAATAGAATAAAACAGAATTGCATAAAATAGAACAGAATATAATAAATTAGGGAAGGGCAG